>NW_024879330.1:466366-480109 GCF_018340385.1 Cyprinus carpio
ATATATATATATATATATATATATTTTTATATTTTTAAACAAACTATTATACATATATATATATATATATATATATAAACAAACTATAACTATAATTGTATATTACTAACTAAAATAAAGTTTAAACAATTTTAAAATATTACATTTGTAAAATAAAAAACAAATTGTTTACCATTTCTAATTTCTAAAAAAAAAAAAACAAACAAACAAAAGAAAATGACCGTAACAAAGCCTGGCTATAATCAAAATAGTGTAGTAGTAACCACACATATAATAATAATAATAATACTGAAACTGTCTCTCTGCATGTGTGTGTGTGTGTGTGTGTGTGTGTAACTCCGGCTGAGGTCTGTTGATAAATGTGCAGATGCTGCTGAATCTCTGAATGAGAGCCGCTTCCTGCGTCTCTGAACGTGCTGCTGTGTGATTGGACTCCAAGTTTCTGCCACATGTTCCCAGCGGGATGCATGAACACAAACACAGCCTTGTCAAGTGTGGGGTGTCCTAATGAACTGAAGCTCTGCACATGTGTGCGTCCTCCTGAAACTGCAGGATACTGGCTGTCTTACTGGTGACCAAGCATGTTTAGAGCCGTCCTCATTAAAACAGAATTAACGGATTTATCATGGTTTATCTTGGCTGGTTAATTATGAAGTTAACACACTGAATTACTTTTAAGAGCAGTAAGACGAAAGAATTAACATCTGTTATACTAAAAGCAAAAAAGAATGAAGTACACACCAAAAAAATTAAAAATTAACAAGAATTGCCAAGAAAAAATAACACTATGATGTAAAAAATAAAGATGGAAAAATCTCTCTGACTTTTAAAAGCACCAAGAACGGATCAGAATCAACAGACTCTTACACTAGAAGAAATAAAATAATTTGGTGACTTCAATAAAAAACATAAACATGACTGAATATATGAAAAAAAGAATAATAAAATAAAGTTCCCACCAAAACCAAACAAACAAAAATAAATTGTTAAAAATAAATCTAATTTAATAAAATAAAACAAATAAAAAGTTAATAAAATAAAAATATACATTTAAAAAAAATAAAAATAAAAAGATGGGGAAAACATACTGAATGACTTTTAAGAGCACTACGAATAAATAATTAAAAATACATTTAAAATAATGAAAAAAATATAAAATTATTAAAAAAAAATAGAGGATATATATACATATATACACAAACACAGATACTTTGAAGAGCACTAAGAATAAATATTTAATAAATTACAAAGTCTAAGAGCACTAAGACTGCTAAGAATAAACATCTAAATATATATATAAAATACATATATAAAAATAAAAAAAAAATCACACATTATATATACATAAATATACATACATATATATACATACATACATACACACATATACACACACAGAGTGACATATATGTATAGAGTGACTTTAAAAGCAAAAAGACTCGAGTGATTTTACCAAAACCCTCAACATTACTGAACATATGCTTCTATTAGCCAAACAGTGCCATCTACTGGACACAAAGGAAGTGTGCAGAACACATCGTGAAGTTAATGATCTTACCTCCAGTTTCTTCTCCATAGACTCGATTCTGTCCTTCTTGCTGGCCAGATTTGCTCGGGTGTAGCGGCTCTGTCCGGGCAGGTACAGGACCTGACTGTAACACTCCTCCCACACCTGGTTATACGCCTCTATAGACAGATCTCCATGACCCATCCCATGCTTCACCACCTCCATCTCCTGAGCCAGCAGCTCTCCGGCCTGCCAGACATGCACACACACACACACGCAGACACACACACACGCAGACACACACACACAGAGTAATCATGATCTTTATGACTGAAAAGTGAACAGAACTCTCTGTAAGCTCTGAATAAAAGCAAACCGCTTCACATAAAGACTTTATGGGTGAATATAACAGAAATATCCAAGTCATAATCTGAGATAAAACTGTATAAAGAAAATTAAGTCTAACACTCTTTTGCAATGTGACACTATTTTTTTTTTTACTTTGCTTTAGTATAATACACAGCTAGCTCCAAATAATTTTAATGCTTTTAAAACCTTAAATTGTTTTTTTTTTTTTTATATATAAAATATAGCAATATATTTAGATTTTATTTAAATGTTGTTACATAACTGTACTATTTATTATTGATTAGTTGCATAAGAAACATTTCATTCCAATTCATTTAATGCTCTTCAAAGTCATACACTATGATTTTTTTAAATATTAAATGTTAGAATATATTTATATTTTATTAACATTTATATTTTATTTTTTATTATTTATTGATTAGTTGTTGCAGCCCTGCTTTTTATTACAAATTACCATCATATTTCATAATCAATTCGAAATAGAATATAATTTTCCCAATAAAGAAAATAAAATTAGGATTTTTAAAATCTAATTTATAAAAAAATAATAATAATCAGAGGATTTGTTTAGATCCTCAAAATCGTTATTCGCAGCCCTCCTGAAAAGTAATGACAGCGACTCTAAAGACACAATGCATCTTAAACATTTTCTTAAATAGGCTTCAGTACACAAAAAAGGAGACGGGGACATTTCTAACAGAATCTGTAACTGCAGAATAACAAAAGCCTCTCCAGCCGTCTGTCTGTTCCCACGTATAATTCTATACAAACCTTTTTGAGCTCTTCCTCGGAGACCTTTTCGTAGGGGTTTTTCTCCAGGAAAGCGATGTGCTCTGTGTTGTTGGAGCTGGACCCCATTCCTTTCCCCTTCTTGGCCAGCGCGTCGCTGAAGGGCTGATGCAGACAGTCGAAGTGGATCATGGTGATCATTTCTTTCTTAATGATTTCTTCGGCCTGCTGCAGGTCCGTCAGCGGCGGCTCCACATTATGAGGCCGGAGGATCGTCTCGTTGACCTGAACTCACACATACAGCAGCAATATTTCAGAACGCTCTCAAGACTTTATCTCATTGTATTGTACATTACTTTAAACTGTTAAAAAGTACTCATTCTTTATTTGTATAACTACATGAGGCAGAAAGCCATAAGAGCACCTTGTATATGTATATAATGGCTAGTCTTAAACAACTCAACAATTAGTTGAGTTCTGCCCCACATTACTTTACTCTACAACACATGACATTATTAGAGATAAATGTGGTGCAAATCTTTGAGACGTTAGGTTCCTGAAAAGTTTGCATTTTACAAATGTGACCCTGGACCACAAAACCAGTCATAAGGGTCAATTTCCAAAAATTGAGATTTATACATCATATGAAAGCTGAATAAATAATCTTTCCATTAATGTATGGTTTATTAGGATCAGACAATATTTGTCTGAGATACATCTATTTGAAAATCTGGAATCTGAGGGTGCAAAAAAATCTAAATATTGAGAAAATCACCTTTAAATTTGTTCAAATTAAGTTCTTAGCAATGCATATTACTAATCAAAATACAAAATATAATATTACTTAATATCCTGATAATTTTTGGTATAAAAGAAAAATCAATAATTTTGACCAATACAATGTTTTTTGGCTATTGCTACAAACACACCCCTGTGCTCCAGGGTCACAAATGTCAATATGTGGCAGTGTTGTTATTGTTAACAAACACCAACTATTTATTAAAAAAAAAAAAAAAACACATTAGAAATATTGCCTTGGCAACTAAATTAAAGTTACTAAAACTAAATGAAAAAGTTACTAAAACAAATAAAAATGAATATAAACAAAAAAATAGAAATATGTATACATGTATTAAAATGATAAACTAAACTAAAATTAAAACTGAAAAGAAACAAAATCTCAAAATGTTAATAAATACTCTTTTAGAATATTAAAACTACATACTGCAAATTTTACTGGTAACAAAAACTGAAAACTAAACTAAAATGTAAATTCTACATGAAAAAATGTTGACTAGGCAACTAAATAATTTTTTTTTTTTTTACTTAACTTTAATAGTTACTAAAACTAAAAAACTAAAAAAAAAATAGAATATTTGTTAAAAAATACAAATAAAAAAAACAAAATTACTAAAACTTAAACTATTATTAAAATGAAAACAAAAATAAAAATAAATTACAAAATTAATTTTATTAATTTTAATTATAATTATAATTATTATAATATTAATTATAAATGTCACAGTATGTGGCAGTGTTGTTAACAAAAACTATTTCAAAATATTTGTTAATTGCAATAAAACAAAAACTAAATTATTATTTCTACATGAAAACACTTCACTTTTTTTCCAATAAAACTTTTTTCCATTTAGTTGCCAACGCAGTTCAGTTTTTTTTAAGTTACTAAAACTGAAATAAAAACTAATAAACACTAAATAGAAATAAAACAATAATAAAAATCAAAAACACAACAAAATTACTAAAACTTCAATTTTAGTTAAAAACAAAACAAAAACATTGATAAATACTGTAACAGTATATTAATAGTACCAAAACAACACAGTTTGGGGGCACAGTGATTGTGATGGATAAATAAGCATGTCTTCACCTCTGAAGGTCTTGGTAAATCTCTCTGAACTGCCGTGTGTCTCTGACGCAGCTCCTTCTCTCTCTCGGCGTCTCTGGCGGCCTGTGGATATCACACAAGATAAATAACACCAAAAACAAACACCCTCTGGATCCCGAACAACATCCGAGTTCTTACAGATCTCAAAAAGCTGCATTAGACAGGCCGAGGTGTTCGGTTAACTGACCTGTTTGCGCAGCTCTATCTCGGCCGCATCCTCCACGAAACTCTCGTCCACCTCGGCTTCCTCCAGCTCTTTCTCAGCGTTTTCAGGAAGAACAATCTCAAAGTCATTTTTGGGCACCGGAAGAGACATCAAGCCCTGTCGGAGCTGCTCGCGGGACTCCTTTTGCTGGAACAGACAGAAAACATCTAGCCATGACGCAAAAACACACTTGAAGAAATGCATCAAAACTGCATTCAGTGCACTCAAGGACAAGAGTTTAAATCTCAGACAAATTCAGGCTCATTGTTATGAGTGTCACGCACCAAGTGTTTGGCAAATGACGGGTCGCTGTAGTCCATGCCGCCCTCCTCTGTGTTGATGTTGAGCTTGTCCCGCAGCGGGGTCCTGAGCGGGGTCACCCCCACTGAGGGTTTAGGAGTCATCCCACTGTGAGGGGTCATGCCGTCGGCTCCGTGGCTGGGCGTTCTGGGAAACCATAGGCATAAAGTCATTATTCACACAGCTCATTAACCTGAAATTTAGCATATACTTCAATATTATGAGCTATTAGGTGTAGTTATGCATAATATCTGGCACAAAATACACTAACGCTCAAAAGTTTGGGTTCAGGATTGATGTTTTTAAATAAGTTTCTTCTGCTCACCAAAGCCACATTTATTTGATAGAAAATACAGTAAAAACAGTAATATTTTAGAATATTAATACAATTTAAAATAACATATTTTTTATGTGAATATGTAGTAAAATGTCATTTATTTCTGTGATTAAACTGAATTTTCAGCATTACTGCAGTCTTCAGTGTCACATGATTCTTCAGAAATCATTCTAATATGCTGATTTGCATAACATTTCTTCTTATTATTAACAATGTCTATTATTATCATCATCATCATCATCAGAAAATTGCTTAATATTTTGTTGAAACCAATGCTTTCTTTTAGGATCCTTTGAAAAAGTTCAAAAGACCAGCATTTATTTGAAATTTACAGTTTTACTGAAGTGAATTCTGAATTCTATACCAACATAATTATAACTAGAATAAATTTAATTAAATATTACTGTGCTTAAAACTGGCTTTTATTAATATTCATAAATATTTTTAATAATTTTATTTCTGACTAAACATTTCTTTGAATTTGCTTTTAAATTTTATATTTTCAGTTTTCATTTTAATTTTAGGTAAAGTTTTTTTTATTTTTATTATTAAAATTTATTTTTATTATTTCAGTTTTAGTAATCTTCAAATTATTGTGGTAAGTTGCCAAGGCAACATTAATAATTTTCTACAAATTTACAAAAAAAAAAAAAAAATTCTCATGTAGTATTTAAGTATTATTTTAATTAACAAAATAAACGAGTCATAACTAGCCTAAATTTAATTAACTGTATTACTGGGTGGAAAATTGGTTTATACATTCATATCAATAAATACATAACATTAATTTCAAATGAACATTGTTGCCTTGTGTTGCTGTTGGTGATATTTTATTAAAGCAGTAAGCTACTAAAGGTAGTGCATTACAGTGATCTTTACCACACTTTGAGAAAACCTTGACGAAATCTCTTGTAAACCACAGCCGCTGTTTTAATATGGCATTATGGCACTATACTATTTTCTGTTATTTTACAGAACTCAATAAGTGTGAGCATTCTACAGTAAGCTACATTTTTCATGTGAAAGTGCATATTTTCATGCTTGATGGGCACCTGAAGGGTGTGGACAGCACCGTGTTGGGCGTCTGGACCACCTGTCTCTGTGGTGTGACACCAGAGAAGTCGCTCTCGTGGAGCGGGGTGTTCAGCCCTCCCTTAAGAGGCGTGTCCACGTTGGTAAGTGCCATCAGGTTCTGGGCTTCCTGTGAGGGTGAAAGAACCGAGCGGTGAGCCTCAGGATATGAAACAGGCAGTCTGGGAAATCTGTGAAACTGGACCAAACCTGCAGGATCTTGTCCTGTGCTGCTGGAGTTTTGGGTGTGCGCAGGGCCATGGAGTTATTGGTCACGTTGTATTACGGACAGAAGAGCGCTAGAGGCCGAGTTGGTGATCCCAGACTCCTCGGCGGTCTGCCGGGCGATTTCGCTGGCCTGACCCAGTTTGACAACCTCCTCCAGCTCAGCGTCAGAGATCTGGAAAGAATAATCAGTAAAATGACGTTTATTCAACATAAAAACTAACCGTAACTTCAATATTAAACTATTATAATAATTATTATAAAACACACTGCGTTCTGCATGGTTTGCGAGCAGTGTTTTTTTTTTTAAATATATTTACACACTATTGATCTATATTTTGAATTTGCTTTTAATATATTTATATTTCTATTTAGATTGAGTCTTTTAATAATTTAGTTTTATTTAAGGTATTACTAATTTTATGTGCTTTTGTCATTTTTATTCATTTTTAATATATAATTCTATTTCTATTTAATTCATTTGGTTATCATGTATTTTTAATTTTTTTTTTTTTTAGTATTTAATTAATTTTTTTAATTAGCTTTTAATTTTATCTTTTAAGTTTCTTAATTTCAGTTAAAATTTTAATGATTTTATGCGCTTGTCATTTTTCTATTTTTCTATTTAGATTTAATCTATTTGGTAAACTTGTTGCAATCAGTGTTGTTTTAGTACTATTATAGTATTTATCTATATTTTGAATTATCTTTTAATAATTTAGTTTTATTTAAGGTTTTACTAATTTTATGCGCTTGTCATTTTTATTAGTTTTTTTTAATTCATATTCTAGTATAGTATTTATTCATATTTTGAATGAGCTTTTAATTTTATATTTCCAGTTTTCATTGTAAATCCTAAAGTTTTAGTAATTTTGTGTGCTTATGTCACTTCTATTAGTATTTGTTTTTACATTTCTATTTAGATTTAATTTATTTGTTAACTTGTTGCAATCAGTTAGTGTCATGTAGTATTTTAGTACTATTTATTTACTACATAGTACTTATCTATATTAAAGTTTTACTAATTTTATGTGCTTTTGTCATTTTTATATATAATAAATTAAATATATATATATATATATATATATAAATTCTATTTCTATTGAATTTATTCGGTTAACATCTTGTGATCAGTTTTATTCTACTATTATAGTATTTATTAATATTTTGAATGAACTTTGAATTTTTTATTTTCAGTTTACATTTTATTTAGATTTTAAACTTTATTAATTGTATATGCTTTTGTCATTTTTATTAGCTTTTTAATTTCTATTTAGATTTAATTTATTTTTAGTTTTAATAATTTTAGAACTTCTCTCCGTTTAGGTTTCTAAAGTTTTTCATCTGTCAGATTCTCTGATTTTTAATGGTTTCAGTGTGCAATAACAACACTGGTTGCGATGCAGTCAGTAGGATGTTTTGCGGATGCGAAGGTGTTTTGGTTTAAGGCCAGGTCCACACATAAGGGTTAAGGTAGTACAGTTTGCGACTCTGACCTGTGGTGCCGGAAGCACCAGTTTGCTTCTCTTCTTGGTGAACTCTGACACTCCGCTGGTCTGCAGGATGGCCGAGGGCAGATCGGACTCCTTCTTCTTCTTGATCTTCTGTCTGTCCTTCTTTCGTTCATGATCCTCCTTCTCACTATATACAGAAAAGCACAGGGGTGATCAAAAACACACTCACCCAGGACACTGAACTAACAGGAGGACGTTTCACATGACCTCACTCACTTCCTGAGTTCCCCGTCCAGATGCTGCTGGCGCAGTCGTTTGAAGTTCGGTTCCAAAGGATCATACAGCTCCATGGACGTATCATAGAAGCCCTGCGCGGGTTTCTTCTCAAACGGGATCTCAGCATTATAGTCCACACACCTCTCTTCTTCTTGCGCTTCTTCTGGATGTCGATGCCTGCCGCTCGCAGCTCCCTGCGCTTCTGAAGCGCTGCCAGACGACTGCAGAAAACAGTGATCATGATTAATAACTCCATGTGATCAGCACTGTGAGAACTCATACAAAGCTCATTATGACACCAACCACACTTTTTTAGATCATAAAATCAGCACCAATAACTAGATAGCAAGCGGCTAAATATACATTAGCTTATATATTAAAATATAAATTTATGCTAAAAAATATTTATGTCCTCAAAAAGTCCAGCAGGGTTATTATAATTAACCTAAATTGTTACTTGAAATAAATAGGGACAAAAAAAGGACAGCTTTATATTTTCTGTTTTCATTTCAGCTTTATAATTGTACGTGCTTTTTATATTTTTATTATTTTTGGTTTTTATATGCATTTCTATTTAGAATTTATTTGGTTAACACGTTGAGATCAGAATCATTTTAGCACTTTTAGTATTTATATACTATTATAGTACTTATTCATATTTTGAATTAGCGTTGAATTTGAAAATTTTATTTTTGATTTTAATTTTAGTTACACTAATGTTTGTGATTATATTTCTTAGTTTTTTATATTTCTATTTAGATTTAATTCATTTTTATTCCAGTTTTCATAATTTTGTTATTTCAGCTTTATACAATTAGATACAATTGCAACATTTCTCATTTTTGTTTATGTTTCTCGTCTAATATTTATATTTTCACTTAACAAAAGTGCTTAATAGTTTTAGTTTAATATAAAAACAACGGTTATGATGATGATGCAGTTACTACTAAATATGAACATATGCTAAAAAAAAATGTGTACTCAGAAGGTCCAGCAGGATTGAATTATGCAGGTTTATTATAGTTATCCAAAACCATTCAATTTAATATTTTTCATTACTTGAAATAAACAAATATTAACTACATAAATTGCATCATTTCTAATTTTCATTTAGTTTAACTGTACTAAAAGAATATCAAATATTCTATTCTACTACTTTAAAATAAAAAAGGAAACGTAAAAACAAAAATATTTCAATGATACTGTTTCTCAGCCCCCTGTGAACAATTTCAAAAGTATCCGGTCTTACACAGATTTATTCAGAGACTCACAGCAATTGCTAAAAGACCCCAAATCTGTTCTTCTGACTCGAGATCTTACCGTGCTTCCTCCAGCTGTTTCTCTCTGGCTTTCCGCTTCGCCTTCTTGCCCTGTGTGTTGGCCAATCGGGCTCTGGCTTCTGACAGCATCTCCAGCTCATCTGCACACACCAGTTTATGAACGTCACGCATTGTCCTTTCCATCACAGTGTTAAAACGGTTCATTTCATTGCTTTTCAGTCACAGTGTTATTAATGTTTGTTTAATGGGTCGGGTCTGGCTGGTTTGGTCTCAGGGTTCGGGTCGATCTCTCCCGGTTTAAGCTTGCGAGGGTCATCGCCCACATCGTCTTCGTTCTCTCTCTGGGCGGCTTTATCTCTGTGATCAGAACAAATAAATTCTTCGTACGACCAAAAACACTATCTTTCTGGGTTGCTAAATATGACCAAAACATTTAGAATTAGACTGGACTGTGAAAAGTTAACATTGATTTATATTTTTT
Organism: Cyprinus carpio; assembly: GCF_018340385.1. Lineage (NCBI taxonomy): Eukaryota > Metazoa > Chordata > Actinopteri > Cypriniformes > Cyprinidae > Cyprinus > Cyprinus carpio. The sequence continues at coordinate 476,507 of NW_024879330.1, forward strand.
TTTCACTGCATTGTTCATAAAGCTATGGAAGCCCATTTCCACCAAGGAATAAAAATAAATACAAAGTTCATTGCAACTTTTTATTTTCACAATTCTGACTTTTCTCTCAAATCTGAGTTTATATCTCACAATTCTGACTTTGTAACTCACAATTAAGTTCATATGTCATGATTTTTAACTTTATAAATCACAATAGAAAGTTTGTCTCAATTCTTAATTGTGAGATATAAAGTCCCCAAAAAATGTAATGTCTGACTTTTTTTTTTTTTTAATTGTGAGATGTAAACTCAAATTATAAAGTCCAATTCTTGGGGGAAAAAACCTCATATTTCCTCACAACTGTTTGTTTATTTCTCAATTCTAACATTATCATTCGTAATAGTGAGTTTGTCACAATTCTGAAGGAAAAAAAAGTAATTGATTGATGAATTAGATATGTGTGTTTAGTCTTTTTTTATGTTTTATTCAGTTTGGAAACGGGCTTCCACACAAAACAGGTGAAGGTTATTGCATGTTGTTTGTATTTTGCATCAAACTGTACTTACAGCAGATACTCGTAATGCTCCAGACACTGAGCGGGAGCCGTGTCCGTCCGATGATGGGGGCGATCGTCCTCCACTGAGTGGGCATCAGTTTTGGCAAGTGAAGAAGTTTCTCCTCTTCCTCACGTGACCATTCTGTTTTCTTGATGCTGGGGTCCAGCCACTCGTACCTGTGAGAAACACATCATGAGATACAAACATTAGACCTCTGATGCTCACTAGGTTTTGAGACATAACTCGAGTGATATAAACTCACCATCTGGCTTTGCACTGTTTGGCTGATTTGCGGTGCAGCAGGGAACGCGATTCGAGACCACTGATTTTTGCCATGATTTCATTACAGCCGCTTTTGAGAATCTCATCCTGTTGATGAATCACATCAAAGACATGAAATAATTAATTAAAGAGATCTCCAATAACAGATCAGGGATGCAACAACAAGACACTCAAGCTTGACTAATCTAACCAAGCGGCAAATTCTAACACAAACCTCCAAAAAAGGGTGAAATCGTTTTAGTTTTTTGAGCACTTTACACCAAAATAGAAACAGCCTAATAGAGTTCTCTCAAAAGTGAGCGTACTTGTTCATCAAGAAGATAAGTGTCAGAGAGAAAACCAAGGATTATGACACTTGTGAGCAGAATATATATTTTCAATATATTTCAAGCAAGTTGTGAATGAATAAATAGATGATAAATTTACATTTAGCACACTTTTATCCACATAAGAACAACACAAGAAATCAAAACCAACAAAAGAGCAACAATATATAAGTGCTGTGACGATATATACACATTGTTGCTCTTTTGTAGAATATAATATAATATAATATATCAAAAGAAAAATAAGTAGATAGTATTAGCAAAATAATAGATTTGTGTCAGAGGCTCTCTTTTTTCTTTTTTAAAAGACGGCAGTAATCTTAAGGGTTAGGTTAGTTTTTTCTCTCTCTCATAGAATGAGAATAATGTGCTGGAGTTAGAGTGTGCAATTAAAAAAAATATCTAAATATAAAAATAATAAAATAAATGAACATATAAATGAAATAAATGGCCTGCAAAAAAAAAAAGAAAAGAAAAACACACCTAGAATTGACAGATATTTGAGTATTATATTGATTAATTATCTGATTTGTGTGCTCAATTTTGACGGAGTATTGAGCTACTGTAATTAATAATCATGCTTAAAACAATATAAAGTGTGCGGTTATAGGCACTTTTGGGAAAACAAAAATGGCAACCGCGTTCCGTGTTGTTGGATATTTTAAAACATTCAAAAAATAACGCAGTTCCGCGTCACAGACATGAATAAAGAAGCAAATATAAACACATCAGTGCATATATATTTGTACAGTTTGCGTTTAAATAATCATCACATTAAGTAGCTTTTAATGAAGGAAAACGCGGGAGTTTATTGGAGTTATTGCTGCGGAAAACATCGAAGTGTTGTCTAAACTACCTCAGTGTTTGCGCCACAACGCCTCCTTTAAATCAGAATCCGCGGCATGTTTGGCGAATTTGAAGTCTGCACACGCGCTCGCGCAGTAACTTCTTCTTCCTGTAATCCCAAACACGTGAAATTGATATGAAATTAGTAAATAACTCGGCGTTTTGAAGGCCGCCGCGCGTTTAAAACTGGCGGATGAGGGAAACAGAATGGCTGGCGGTCGCACGGAACTGTGGAAACAAGCTCTTCCTCTGTTGATTCGTACGGTTTTTTTTTTTATGTCCCCCCCCGTCGGGTCACTTGAAGCTCAGTATCGCCCCATCACACGACAGATAGGCGAATGACAGGCTGAGCGCTCCGAACAAATATTTGTTTCTTCTTTTTTTTTTGTTTTTTTTTCTACTTATTTTCTACTTATTATTATTGCAACATACATTGGTAAACTTTTCGTTGTTCTTTTTTCTATTTGTAATCCATTTGGCCCTGGAACAGTGCTGTAAATGTAATAAAAATATGTAAATGTAATAAAAATAAATAAATAATAGTGCTGTCAAATGATTAATCGTGATTAATCGCATCCAACTAAAAGTTTTTTGTTTACATCTAATATGTAGTGTACTGTGTACATTTAAGTTATGTATATATAATCATACACTCCAGTAAATTTTTGAAAATATTACCTTGTAGATACTTTATATATTATTTCTTATATTTTATATTATATATAAATCAATTTACTATATAAACATAACATATTTTCCTTAAATGTATACATGCCATGTGTTTGTAATCAAGATATCTAATAAATTAACACGCATGCACGCATATATTATTTAACAAAAACCTTTTATTTTGGATGTGATAATCGTGGATTCATCATTTTGACAGCACTCATAAGAAATAAAATATTCAGGGTAATCTACCATAATACCATAAATGCTCCCCTGTATGTATGCCATAATAGATTGCTGTGTTTTTAAACTACATTTATTTAATAATTATATTCATTTAAATGTCAAAATTTGTATAGATTTTGTAACAAATAAAGATAATCATCAAAAAATGGACCTTACAATCTGTTATGTTCTTTGGATAATTTCCATTTTCGTAAATTACATGAATAATAAGTTACCCATCTACCACCAGAAAAGATTTACAGTCAGTTAAAAGGCTTGGCTTATAATTTCTAGTATTCTTTATTAATTTAGCATTTTTTTAATTATTTATTTATTTGTTTGCTTGGGTTTGGTGATAACCGAAAAAATTATTTACAAAAAGAAGGCTGATATTCTTCATTTTTGTGAGCTATTTTGATGTTATGTTGCATCTTCATATGTGATTGGTGATACAAATCTTGTATTTTTATCTATTTATTATGTTTTGATCATCATAGATTTATAAGGTCAGATGGTTTTGGAAAAACATCTGTTTGCCTGTTTATGAACTTTAAAACTGATATTAAAATATATTTGGAAAAAGTATCTAAAAGTTATACCTTGAGAGCATATAATTATGCAATTGCGTCCTTGTGTACAAATGTTTGTTTTTTTTCTGGACATGCATTGATTGTACAATATGCTTGTTCTCCGTTAAAAACATTATTTTATTTACATAA
>NW_024879330.1:481109-497959 GCF_018340385.1 Cyprinus carpio
TTTTAACCTGTGAAGTTCTTAAATACTAAACAGATTTGAAAACTTTTATTATCAACTTTTATTTATTTATTTACTTACATTTACCCTTTATAGAAAACCGAAATAGAGAAAGCTACTAGAAAAGCGAGTTGTTAAAAAAAAGAAAGAATATAAAATGTCTGGGACACAGTTTATTCCAAAGTTTAAAATAGGTAACAAATAAATAAATGAAAATCTGAATCAAGAAAATTAAGCTTATTTTGGGACCAATACAATTTCTTCATAATGCTTTCTTAAAAAACAATTATATATATATATATATATATATATATATATATATATATATATATATATATATATATATATATATATATATATTTTATAAAAATTTATTTATTCTAATATTAAAAATATTTTTTTTTTTAAAATTAGATTTTTTAATTTACATTTAATAATAAATAATATATATTTAACAAAATTTTTATTAAAAATAAATATACAAGCTATATATTACAAATAAATATTTATTTCTATTATTTCAAATTTTTATTTCTAATTTTTTTATAGATACTGTAATAATTTAATAAAATTATAATTTTTAATATTTTTATTTTAAGAAAATTTTAATTAAAAAAATATACAAACTATATATTACAAATAAATATTTATTTCTATTTTTTTATTTTTATTTTTTTATACTGTATAAAAATTTAATAAAATTATAATTTTTAATTATAACCACACAATTAAATAATGAATAAGATACATTTAAATTTAAAAAATTTCCCATTTAAAATAAATTAAAATGTTTTTAATATAATTCTTAAGATATATTTAATTAAAATTTCAATTTAAAATGAAATTAAATTGTAATTTTATGTTTAATAAATAAATAAATAAATAAATATTTATTTATTTATTTTTTATTTATTTTTTAAACATTACAATTTAATTTATTACAATTACAATTTAATTTTTTTTTTAATTTTTTTTTTTATTTTTGGAGTAAAACATAAAATCTGGACATTTCTTTGTGAGACTTACCCATTAAATACGGGGGATGATATTTGACTGGGAAAAATCCTTGTGACGTGATTGTTCTGCTCTGTTTTGCTGGACATTCACTGATCGAGTGTTTTTCTATCTTTAACCTCCCACCAAGCGATCGGCCCTACAGTGTCTCGAGGCGATGGGCGATATCTAGTGCTTGGAGATAGTCCCAAATAAGGCAAGGCACTCAAAGCACCCTAAAAATAAAATATTTCCCTTTCACTTACTATTGCTAGTGGTCAGGGGGTTATTTTTTTTTGTTAAAGAGATATGAGTCTGTGAAGATTTCCAGTTATATGTTTATGTTTGGATTTGGGTCTTGTTTGTGGTACTGCCACGTTTTTTTCAATGTTCAAATTCTTTTCAGTTCAATGTTAAAAGGTTTTTGACATCTCAGCTCAGTTAAGTTAAACACTGATCTGTTTGTACAACATGTCAGGTTAGGTCTCTGACTAGTCAAGTGACGTGATTTTGGGGGCTGAGTTTTATTTTGTTATTCAAATTTGATTTTACTGTTTTTTTTGTGATTAGATTTGAAATTACAGAGTTTAACATAAAATAACAGCATTCAAAACCAATTTTACTTTCATAATATAATTTCTGTGTATTTAAAATATTTATAAAAAATAAGGGTGGTTGGAAAAGGTCAGAAAATGTCATTTAAGGAGGTGAAATCATTTTCAAATTCTGTGTTTTTAGTTTTAAACTTTTCTGATCTGTTGACGATTAAATTAAATGTTTAAAAGCAAAAAATATGTCTAATCAACTGAATTCATAAAGCTTCAGCTTTATTGTTATTATGATTGTAATGGTTTTATTGATTTATTAAATTTAATTATATAATAATATTTTATTTTTTTTGTATTTTGTGTTTTATGATTTCATGCAAATTTATTATCAAAATATGAATGGAAAAAAATAATTTAATTAATCTTTTAAAAACTAATAAAAATTAAATATGAATAAAATTCCTTTATTTTTTTGGCAAACAAAGTGCTGCACAACAGGTTTAAATAAAAGTTATTTAAATTAAATGAATTAATTAAAACGTCCATGAAAAACTGTGATCTTCCTTTAAAATTGTGTTTAATAAACTGTATTATTATTATTATCATTAATAATAATAATAATGACAATATTATTATTAAAGAAGTGAATTATACTGTACAATAGTAATATATTTCCATCATAATTTCAAGTTAAACCACTATATAAGAGTGGGAACAAATTATTAACATAAAACGAGTTCATTTTAATTTCATGCTGACTTTAACCAGACAGTTATATTATGATGATCATTATTAGTAATAGCACTGATTAAATGCTTCTTATTTATCATCGTTTTTCTTTAATACTGTATAAAAAAATTCTTTACAAATCAAAAAATAAAGTAAAAAACATAAAAAAAAACCTCTCAATAATAAATGTATTGAATTTCTGCCACAAACACTGGACAAAGACTATGTGGCGTTTCCAGAATGACCTTTAATTCTAATAAAGTTTGATTCAATTCCTTAAATTAAAGTCATCCATGTCTCATGAGCTCACTGAATGGAGACGTCTGACCCCAAATACCACTCGCCTTAAAAGGGATACGCGATCCATAAACATTCCCAGAACAGAACAGAAGCACCAAATCCAAAACAACTGGATATACAAGACGTTTCAATATGGTGATCTTATTTCTAGTTCTTCTGTATCAGCTCGTGTTGAACACTGCTACTGTATGAGATCTGAGAAGATGTGTAGACTTTTGTTTTTGGTTTTTACGCATGTGTTTAGAGTTTTCAGTCGTGAGAGAGTGAATTTTGTCATTTTTTTGACTTTGTGAAGTTGTAAAGGTGTCTGGCTATTTGTCCATTTATGACATTTTGTTTCTGCTTCCAAAACATGTGTGAGATTTTGATATTAAGGTCATGTATGTTGTTATTTTGTGGTGAATAATGGATGTGGTTGTTTTTTTTATATTATTATTATGATATATTTTTGTGGAATATATAGAATAAATGAAAGATAATATATTAACTACAGGCAAGATTTTAGGAACAGCTGTTGTTCTGATTTGATAATGGTTTTAGGCTGCTTGTTTTGAAACATTTGCAAAAAATTGAATTCTTGCATAAATAAAGTTGCTAATAAAGCAACGTTTGCCCCCCCACCACGGTGAAGAAACAAAACTATCCCTTCCCCGGAAACGGCCCCCAAATTATTCAATAAAAACAGAAGTTGCAATAAAAAAAAAAACACAAAAAAAAATAGGCCTGATTTTAAAGTTATATGGTCGAATTGCATGTAAAATGTAATACTAATGTACCAAATGTGTTTTAAACACACAATAACTAAGCAGGTATTGATCATCAACAACCAATTAGTTCAGTGTTTTTTAACTAATTCAATATTGCCTGCCCCATGTAGCTAATCACATTTAACCATTTTCAGCGTTTTGATACGAATCGATTGCACTATTGTCACTTTGACAGATTTCTATGTTACCTAAACAATTTGAATAAACGACTTACGAAATAATATGATTATGTTAAACAAATTTAAATTATTCGCATCTATTCAATTTCATGTAAATAATTTTAAAATTATTATGCAAATTTTATATGCAAATTTAAATACAGGAATCTTAAATTTAGCCTAAATATTGTAAGTCTGTGGTTTTTTTCCTACATTACAAAATGACTCCTACCCGCCTCACTGAGTTGTAAACGCTTTTTTTAGTCGTGAATTGTAAAATTCGATGCACATCCCATCCAACTCCTTTTACATGCAATATTCCAAAAGTTGCATGTACAGGCATGGCTGGAAAAATATAAAAAATTACCAAACAGATATCTGACTGTTGGTTAACTTTATTAAAGTGTAAATCTGTTTTAACTAGGACATAAAATTTTTGGCTGAACCAAAACCCAAATGGCTTTTAATAATTATTGGTTGCACTTTGTTTAGTAGGTGGTCGCTTGTTAGTGTGTAATTTCACATTATAACCAATATTAATTAACAACATTTGCTTACTATATGGTTTAGGATTCGAAGTTAGTGCATGTATCATGCATAATTAATTGTTATTATAAGAGTAAAGCATATAACGTAAAGTAGTATGTCTTCAAATAAAGCGTTTACTTTATTAATAAATAAAATAATTATCGCATTAATACTAAAACTTTATTAAAGAGAAATAATGTTTTGCCTTATTTTGGATCATTTTTTTTGGGTAGAAATAAACATGTTAAATAACGAAAAAAAGGACAAAAATGTCAAAAAGTTTTGTCTTTAATCCTTCAGTGGTGAATCTATAATTAAAACATTCAGTTCAGAACCAAAGAAAAAGACAAGAGAGGCGATCTGAACACATGAATCTAAAGAAATTACGCTATTACGATTCTATGTATGGTCATGAGACTGTTAAAACATGCAGAAACAAACCAACTAAAAGAAGAAAGCGAACTAAATCAATGTTCAAACTACAGCAAAGCAGGTGAGTGTTCTCTCATGACAGAAATCATGCGCACGCTTCTGGCTTCACATCAGATTCGGGTCTGCTCCGGCGTCCTGTCAGGCTCTCCTCCATCAGCCTTTAGCGTTCTGAAATGGCCACCGCGCCTCAGCGCTCGCGGTCGATCTCCTCGCGCTCCTTCTTCCACCGCAGGTACTCCAGCTGCTCTTCTTGGGACGAGACGAGGTTCAGGTCAGCGATGGCCTCCGTGACCTACAAGAGCATCAAATACAGAGCAGGTCTGTCTGTGAAGAGCATTTAGAAATGTGACCCTGGAGCACAAAAACAGTCATAAGGGTCAGTTTTTCAAAATTGAGATTTATACATCATCCGAAGGCTGAATAAATAAGCTTTCCCTTGATGTATGGTTTGTTAGGAGGACAATATTTGTCTGAGATGCAACTATTTGAAAATCTGGAATCTGAGGGTGCAAAAAAATAAAATATTGAGAAAATCATCTTTAAAGTTGTTCAAATAATTTCTTAGCAATGCATATTACTAATCAAAATGAAGTTTGATATATTTACGGTAGGAAATTTACTAAATATCTTCATGGAACACGATCTTTACTTAATATCCTAATGATTTTTTGCATAAAAGAAAAATCTATAATTTTGACCCATACAAATATACCCCAGAGACTTAACACTGGTTTAGTGCTCCAGGGTCACAGATGGTCTTATTTGAAAGCAGTCGCTGTTACATAGGTAAAGTTTGGTTTAACCAACTCATGTATTGGACATCTGAAGAGTTTGTGGTTTAACAGAACGTGTGGAGACGCTCTCCCCCCCCCGGGCCACATACGAATCCTCACAGCGACTCCATTGATCCGGTGTTCCTGTGTCATCCTGATCAAACACACACACGAGCAAAGAACACTCAGAGCTAAAGACTGTTACAGTTAAACCAAACCTACCAATCCTCGGATTTCAGACATCAAGCACCAAAAACATTACAAGTTTTAAGTGACGGTCTTCACCCTGTCTTTTTTTTCCCATTAAATGAAAAATGTGTCCTGTTTTATCATTCTATTTATTTTTCTGATAAAGCATACATCTTTGACTTTATGTTCAGAAGAATATCAATCAAAGTCATTTATAGAAGCATTAGGATTACATTGTACATCTCATTAGAGTTAAGGATTAATTTTAACTCTTCACTAAGTATCCTTTAAAACCACCTAGATCATTTGGAAAAAGATGCTTTTTAACCATTTAAAAATATGCTAAATTAGCTTGCACACTTTTTGTTTTATATGTTTATTATAAGTGCAGTCAGAATTAGTATGTTGTTTATTTGACATACGATGGAACATCTTTTTGACATTATATTTGCACATTATAACTCAACCATTAAAAGCTTGGATTCAGTATATTTATTTTTGAGTAAAAAAATAAGAAATTAATACTTTTATTAAGCAAGCATGCTTTAAATTGATCAAAAGTGATGATAACAGCTTTATAATGTTAAAAAAAAAAAGGTTTATAGTTCATATAATGGTTACGGAAGTCCTAAGAAGCCACGGTATTCAATTTTCATTCTTGTTTTCCCTCATGATCTCAACATACCGGCGTTCGTTTTTTTTTTTTTTACACTGAGTTGTTTGATTTGTTTGAACTCTCTGTTGCTATAGTACGAAGGCAACAATGTGTACGGTTCATCAAATTTTGCTTCGCTTAGTGTAATTACAGGTTTAATTTATCCTTTTTTTTTAGCCAAAAAAAACCCCATTGGATATATTCTTTTTCCGGGGAAACCTGGTCAAAACGGCACAAAATATTTTTTTCAGACCATAAATAAATTAAAAAAACAAACAAACCAACAATGGTGGGAAACAACATCGGCCCCCTTCAGAAGGATGCAGAGAACTATTCAAAAACTTTTTTGAGCTGCTTGGATTCGACTCACTTTATTTTCCTTTTATCTGAAATTTATTTACATAATTTTAGTAAACCGTAGGACACTCTGTGACTGATATCTGATATTATTCTGAAAATACGCTTTGATCGACAGATAAATTACAGTTTAAACAGATGTTAAACGAACACAGTGTCTTTAAACGGTAAAAATAGTTCACAATATATCATGCGTTTGCTTGTATTTCTGATCAAATACATGCCAGTCGTTGAAAAAAACATCAAAAATCTTACCGTTCAAAAACTTATGACTCGTAGTGCATATAAAATCACTTTTGTGAATTTAATTTGATGTGTTCACCAAAATGGGATATTGCATACTCATAACATACACCAGAAAGAGATGCACTTTTAATTTAATTTCATTTATTAATAATTAAAACCTCTTGCTTTTTTTTTTTTTTTATGGCAAACTGCCATTTGTCGACATGGCAGGTAAAATGCTCCTTTTAATATTTCGCTTGGCAAAGGCTAATAGGTGGTGTTGTTGGAGTTAGGGACAGAGGTCGACGCGCTGAGCGGGTTTTGTGGACGTATGCTATAAGGGACACATTTACACTGCCCTCATGTGGATAAACATTAAGCCACTGACAACTGTGGCTTGATTGCACGTCCATCATCACAGCAGCTGCATGAGAAACCTTCAATCAGGAAAACCCGATTGGGCTTCATCTGAATTACTAAACCATTTGATGCTTGCAACACTCAGTCATCCAGAACGCATTTGGCATTCATGTGATGTTTTCGAAGCTTGATGGCATAAAAGATAGCTATGCTGGGGCTCACTAATCCCTATCTCTTAGGACAAAGTTCATCCAGAGTAAAATGGATAAATTAAGGATATAAACCAGGTTGACAAGAAATTTAGAGAGAAGAGAAAACACTTGATAGGTTGTCAAAGTTTGGGCCAGCAAACCTCGGAGACGTGTCAGTTAACCGGTCAGATTTCATCATAGCCAGGTTTGTGTGACGGAAGGGTTATTTATAGTTTTAACTACAATCCTAATTATAACAACACTGAAACACCATAAACCGTTAACTGTAAATAAAAGACTTAAAAAACAATTATTTTTATGTCATCTAACTTGCCACAGGGTAACCTTTCTCATTTTCATTTGAATGTACTAAAAGATACCTAACAAACTCTGGCAATAAGGAACTGTAGTGTCCATATGGGTCAGTAGAAATTATGATTTGCGTGAAGGGAGAAGTTGAGGAGGTTGCATAAGTGTATGGCACAAGTGATCGCGCGCGGGGGGGACGACAAGACCAACGGAACGTGAATAGTCACGTGTCGAGATGTTCTGGAAGTTTATTGACTAAATAATTATACGATATGTTATTGCTCGATTGTGTTTTCTTGCAGCACCCTATACAACACTTCTTTTTTTAGTTAAGAAAATTACTTACTTTTCTTTAAACGAAGTACTAATTACTTTAATAAAAATAAAAACATAATGCAAAAAATATTGTCTAAGCTATAGTACAAGGTAGGTCTATATTTACTGCAGTATTGTTACAGAGAGCAGCCTACGAAATAACCCCAGTGTGATGCATCATCATCTCATCATTAAAAAACAATTAGATAACATTACACAAGGTAACATAAATACAACATTAATTAAAAGAAAAATATATATATTATATATAAGAGAAGAGAGGGAGAGAGAGACAGAAAATTCCGATTGTAAGCCCTGCAATGGCTGAGTTCTGTCAGAGGTCTCCTCAGAGTCCAGAGGAACATATAACGAACAACGCATGCAGGGCAGAATTTAGGCCCCCCAATACCCTCTACAATGCACATTTGAAAACGAGCCATCAAATTTTGGAAACACCTAAAAAATGCGCGACCCCCAACTCTTAACCATTTTAAAGCCCTCAAAAAACCATGTAAGTGACCCCTGAAAAAAAGTCCCCTGATTCAGATGATCCTGAAGCTGGCAGAAACAAACTAACACGACTAACACCAGCCAGCATCAGGACTCTTGAATATCCATACCCACAACAATTCAGCCCAACCAAATAATAAAAGCACAAAAAGAAAATTATCTATTCTTACATGGACTGAAACAACAGAAAAACAAAGGTAAACTTGAATGTTAATTTGCCCTAAATATGATATTACACAACCTGCGAGAATCATCTGAGTACAGTTAAAGACTGTTAAATTAGCGAATGACAGATGAACGAGGTACAGACTGAGCAGTCATCAACTCTGACTATAAGAACAGGCAGATAATCCGACAGCACACTGGCTGCCCAGAGAGAGCCGGATCTTCCCCTTACTGTAATCATGGGGAAGTGGAGACCAGAGCAACACTTCCTCACCAGCTGCTCTAACCTATGAAGGAAATTAAAATAAATTTTATCCCAAATTTGCAATACTTTACCTGACTTCAAAAATGTTGAACAAGAAAACACAACTTCAGTATTTATTAGGTGAAAAAACAATGACTGTATCTTACTAGCTAGCAAAGATACATTGAATGCATTGTCACAAAGAAGAGGAGGAGTCCAACAAAGTCAGTGATGCGCCTAACACACACACACACACACAGGCCACAAACGACCCAAACACGTACACCACACACGCACACCCACATTGAATTATAAATTGTTTGAAGACTTTTTAAAATGTTATTTGTTCTACTTTTTAAATGTCATATACCTGCATGTAGATATAGATTTCAATGTAAACACTATGCTTTGGCAATACATTGTAACAATTGGTTCATGCCAATAAAGCACATATTGAATTGAATGGAATTGAGAGAGAGAGAGAGAGAGAGAGAGAGGGAAGAGGATAAGAGAGGAGAGAGCTAGTAAATCTTTAAAGGTTGAGTTGTTAACTTTAGTTACCTACCTGAGTAACACAATTAACATACTACAGCATTTATTTATTTACTTGACTTGCCATTCACAACACTTATGTTACCAATCAGCGCTTAATGCAAAGTGTTAGAATTCCAAGTCTATGCATGTTGGATTTTATGTTCTTTTCTTTACTTTTGCACACTGGCTCTAAAATCTGGATCTTGAAGCCAAAACATTGATAAACGCAGTCCCTGAAGAGAAACACCACACTATTGTGACAAACTGGTCCTGCCACCAAACTGCGCTCTGTCGCATCGCATCAGCCGCATAATAAACGTATTCGGACGAAAGAGCGTCCAAAGTGTTCATTCATTAAAGCATCACGGATCGATTTTCTGATCACAGACAATGAACTCTGATATGATGATAGACAGAGAGGGAGAGAGACAGAGGGGGGGAGAGAGAGAGAAAGTGAAAGTGGGGGGAGGGGGGGAGAAAGAGGGGGAGAGAAGGAAAGAGAGGGAGGGAGAAGACAGAGAGGAGATGAGTGAGGGAGGGAGAAGGAGGAAGAAAAAAGAAAGAGAAGAAGGGGGGGGATGGAAGAAGACGGAAGGGGAAGAAGAAAAGAAGGTGGAGGAAAAGAAAAGGAGGGGAGAGGAGAAGGAAGAAAGGAGAGGAAGGGAGGGAGAGAAGAAGGAGTGAAAAAAGAGAGAGAGGGGAGGGGGAGAGGAAGAAGAAGGGGGGAAAGAGAGGAGGAAGATGAAAGAAGAGAAGGTAGGGGGAGTGAAGGAAGAAGGGGAGGGAAAAGGGTAAAGGGTAAAGAAAAAAGGAAGGGGGGAAAGAAAGGAGGAGGAAAGGAGAAAAATGAGGGGAGGGAAGGAAGAAAAGGAGACCCAAACAAAAGAGGGGAGGGGAAAAGAGAAAGAGAGGAAAGGAGAAGAGGGAGGGGAGAAAGAAAGAAGGAGAAAGGGGAAGGGGAGGGGGAAAGCGAGAAAAGGAGAAAAGAGAAAAAGAAGGGGAGGGAAAGAAGAAAAGAGGAGAGAACATAAAGACCAAAGATAGAAAGAAAAGTGATAAAGGAAAGACAACAAACTTAAGGGAAACAAATCCGAGGAAGAGGGAAGAAGAGACGAAAGGCAAAAAAAGGACGAGGAAGAAGAAGAAGGAAGGAAGGAAGAAAAAAGGAAAAAGGAAAGAGGAAAAGAAAAGAGGAAAAGGAAGAGAGAGGGGAGGAGAAAAAAGACAAGGAGGAAAGGAAGGGACAAGAATAGAGAAAAAAGAAAGGAAAGGAAAGAAAAAGGGGGAGGAGGATGAGGAGAAGGGGAGGAGAAGGGAAGAAGAATCAGGGAAAGGGAGAACAGAAGGGGAATGAAAAAGGGGAAGGGACTAGAAGAGAAAAGGGGGGGAAAGACAAGGAGAGGAGAGAGAAAGTAAAAGGAAAAGAAAGGAGGGCAGAGGAAAGGAAAAAAATGCAAGTTCCAGAAGAGAAGGGGAGGAAAACAGGCAGAAAGAAAAGGAGGAGACAAAAGGGAAGGAAAGAGGAAGGGGAAAAGGAGAAGGGAGCAAGAAGGGAGGGAAAGAAAAGAAAAGAGAAAGGGACTGAAAGGCAAAGGAGAAGGAGGGAGAGTGCAAGGGAAGGAGGGAGGGGAGAGGAGAAGGGAAGGGGAAAGAGGAAAAAGGGGAGAAATAGAAAGAGAGAAGAAGGAAGGGGGGGGGAGAAGGTGAGAGCGAAGGATGGGAAAGAAAGAGAAGCTGAGAAAGGAACGAGAGAGGAGGAAGGGAGAAAAGGGAAAAGAAAGAAGGACAAGAAGAGAAAAGAGGAAAGGAAAGAGAAATGGAGAGAAGAAGGAGAATGGGGAAGGAAAAAGAGGAAAGCAAGAAGGGAAGAGGCCAAAGGAAGGGGGAATTAAAGGGAAGGAAAGAAAAAAGGAAGAAGAAGAGTAAGGAAGGGGAAAGGGGGGGAAGGGGGAGGAGAAAATGGAAAAGAGAGGAAGGGAAGGAAGAAGGAAAGGAAAAAGAAGAAAGAAGGAAAGGAAGGGGAAAGGAGGAACAAAAGGACCGAAGGGGGGGAGAGGGGAAAGGGAAAGAGTGGAGGAAGAAGGAAGAGAAGGGAGAAGGGGAGGAAAAGGAAAGGGGAGGCAAGGGGGGGAAAGGAGCGGGGGGAAGAGGGAGGAGGAGGGGGGGGGAGAGGGAGGGGGGAGGGGAAAAAGGGGAAGGGAGAGGGAAGAGTCCCCAGGAAGAGGGGAAGTAGAAGGGGCGGAAAAACTAGACGGGGAAAAGGGGAGAGGACGAAGAAAGAGAAGGGGGGAGATCCAGGGGTGAAGGGGCCGCAGAGAAAGGGAAAGAAGCGAAGAAGAGGAAAAAAGAGAAGGAATCGGGGGAAAGGGAGGGGGGAAGAAAGGGAAAAGGAGAGGAAAGAGGAGGGGGAGGGGAGGGGTCGTGGGGAGAAGGGAAAGGGAGGGACTGGAAAAGGAGCGAGGAGACTGTAAAAGAGGAATAACAAGGGAAGAGGAGGAAGAAAGGCAAAAGGGGGATGAGAAAAGGGGGGGGGACCAGGAGGAGAAAAAGGAAGAAAGGGAAGAGAGGGGGGGGGGGGGAAGGGGAAAAAAAAAAAGGTAGGAAAGGAGAAGAGGGGGGGAAGAGGAGGGAGAAAAAAGGGGAAAAGAGAAAAAAGAAAATAGGGAAAAGAGAGAAGGAGAAGGGAGGAGAGAGGGGAAGAAAAGAGAGGGGAAAAAAAGAAGGGGAAGAAGGAAAGAAGTAAGAAAAGAAGAAGAGGAACTAAAAGGAGTTAAAAAGAGAAAGGGAAAAAGAAGAAGGGAGAAAGAAGAGGGGGGAGAGGAAAAAGAAAGGGTGAAAGGTGGAAGGGGAAAGAGGAAGGAAAAGGAAAAGGAAAAGAGAGAAGAAGGGGGAAGGGGAAAAGAAGAAGAGAAAGAAAAGTGGAAAAAAAGGGAGGATAGGGGAAAAAAAAAGAAAGAGAAGCGAGGAAAAGAAGTGGGGAATGTAAGAAAGAAGGAGAGAGAGATGGGAAAAAAAGAAGGGCAATACATGTAACAGAGGAGAGAAAGAGAAGGGAAAGAGGGGGAGGGGAAATGGGGGGATGGAAAGAGGAAAAAGAAGAGAGAGGGGAAAAAAGGAAAAGAAGAGAAAAAAAGAGAAAGGAAAGAAAAAAAGGAAAGAAAAAAGAGAAAATAGAAAAGTGGAAAAAGAAAGGTGAAGACACAATAGAAAGAAAAAGAAAAAAAAAGAAAGGGAAGAAAGAGGAAAAAAGAAAAGAAAAAGGGGAAAGAAATAAAGAAAAGAAAGAGAAGAGAGAGATAGAGAGACGCTGCTCTTAATCAGTCCTCTCCTTCTGATGATAACTCCAGCAGGCGTTTACGGCTGCGTCCTGAGTCTTCTCCTGTAATCAGATTCACGCCTGCTGCGCTCTGCACTGAGCATTAGGTAGAATCCGTTCCACATACAGTAATATCCTGAGACTCACTGTAAACAGCCATGAAAATCTGCTGTGATGACAACACCATGAAGCATAACAGGAACGCTTCTGAAAATAAGTCTTGGTTCAAAAAAATGGTAAAACTGCTGTTTAGAAATTTGAAAAGTCATTTAATTATTTTACGACTTATACTATCAGCTTCTTACACCATCCCAAGCAATTCTTCATATATGACATCAAGTCTTTCCTACTTTTTATTCACTTGAATATCCTGTTTTCTCTCCAAATTTTACATTAGTAGACTCTAACATCTTTGTCACCCTAGCAACGACCCAGACTTCCGTAGCACAACCCACACTGTAACAAGTGTGTTATGTGGCCATGTTGTTATCGTTTAGACTAATCCTAGTTAACAATAAAAAATTAAAAACTTTAATTATTTAACATACTTGTCGAGAAAATGACTAAGGTGAGTGGGTTACAATACAAAATAAATAATGGTGAAATTAAATTACATGACAAATAAAGTTGAAATAACAAGAAAAAGGACAGAACCCACAATAAAATTACCTAAAACTTCAAGTATTAAATCTTTAAAATCACTTTGGTTAATTAAATCTACAGGAAAGAAATAAAGTATAAATATTGACTAAAATGTTTTAATTATAAAATGAAAATAAGTTTAGGTACTAGAAATTGCTAAATAAAAATAATGACAAATATAAATTAAAGCTAATAAAAATATAAACAAAAGACAAAAACACATCAAATAAAATTAATAAAGCTATTAAACTAGGGCTGTCAAATGATTCTCATGATTATCACATCCAAATAAAGTTTTTGTTTACATTAAATAATATATGTTTGTATACTGTGTATCTTTATTATTATATATCAATACACACCCAATGCATGTAATTTTAAGAAATATGTTATGTTTATATATTAAATATATTTATATATAATATAAATATAGCATATATAATATATCAATGTATGACAATTGTTAAATATTTTCTAAATATATATTTTTATAATAATTTATGTGTGTGTATTTTTATACATAAGTAAAATAGACCCTGTACACAGCATATGATTATGTAAACAAAACTTTTATGTTGGATGTGATTAATCGTGATTAATATCGTGTATTAATCATTGACAGCCCTAATATTAAACGGCTTAAGAACACTTTTGGTACTGAAGTCTAAAGCTGCATGGAAATAAAATATAACTGTATCAAAACTTAAAATTACTAAAAGTACAAAGTACTCAGTACTACAAAATTAATAAGTACTAACAGTAAATATAATTAATAAGCTAAAGAGAAAATATAAAAAAAGAACAAAAATACAAATAAATTAGCTAAACTAAACCGAAATGCTGTGTTGGCAACTGAAATCATAAAATTACTAAAAACTGGTGGAAATAAAATAAAGTAAATCTAAATAAAAAAATATTTTAATTATTGTTAAAACGTAAAAAGTAAAATATTTTGTTTAAGTCCTAAATTTTATAAAATTGTGAATAAATAAATTAGAATTTACAAAAAAAGCACAAAATGTGTTACTAAAACTAAAATAAATGAAAACTGACACGTTAAAAACACTAAATAAAAATAATACTACATAATAGCCTTTGAATAAGGGTTATGGTGACACCTCTCTCGGTGCTTATAAGTTATCTCATATTTACTTAAGACGCCGCTGCTGCTGAGAATCCACATTCCACATTCAGTCTGTGCCGCTCGTCAGACAAAGCTTGATGATAAAGATCCTGCTCGGACACCAAAGGGCTGCATTATACAGCTCTTTCAGAAGCAGCTGCCTCCCAGACAGTTCAGCCCCGCTGGGTGTAAAACACATACCCCACGCACATCTGTCCAAGCTCCTGAACGTTCCCCACAGCAGTCGCTGCGCTAAAAGACAGCTGTAACGGAAACGCTTTCTGGTTCGGGTTTCTTACACTCAGTTTTTTTAATTAGTATTTTCTGTTGACTTGGTATTTTTAATATTTTCCAGTTTTGATGTTAATTTTAAAGTTTTACTTTGTAGTTTTGTTTGTCATTTTTATTACTTTTTGGGTAATTTTATATGTCCTATATAGTTTTTAATTTTTTTTATTAAAGATTTAAGTTTTTAAATAAAATGGTTTTTACATATTTATTTTAGTTGAAGGTTTCTTTCAAGTAAGGATTTTGTTCTGTCACAAAAAAATAGTATGAAATTTTTAATTTTGATTTTTTTAGTTTTTATTAAAATTAATACTTTATTCATCAAGGACACGTAAATTGATCAAAAGTGCAGTAAATAATATTTATAATGTGTTTTAAAAAAATGATATATATTTTATTTTAGTTTTTGTTATTTTCATTTGATTTATTTAGTTTTATTAAAGAATAATACTTTTTTTTTTTTTCCATCAAGCCGCATTGGAAAATTGCATCCAAAGTGCCATCCAAAAACATTTTTTTTAATGTTACAAAGATTTCTATTTCACATCAACCTGTTCTATTTAACGTTCTAATTCTCAAAGAATCCTGACAAATAAAATGTATCACAGTTTCCACAAAATATTGGCAGCAGCACAACTGTTTTTCAACATTGCTAATAACAGAAATGTTTCTTGGTCAGTCAACATCAATCATAGGAATGATTTCTGTAGGATCATGTGACACTGAGACTGGAGTAATGAATGCTGAAAATACGCTCCGCATCACAGGAAATAATTTTGACATTTTACAGATATTCACTGAAAAACATCTATTTGTAGATTGTAAAAATTTTAAGCTTTTCGTTGATGCAAATCTAACGGTGCAGCCTTGGCGAGCAGAAGAGACTTCTGAACACAGGCAGAGATAACACACAACACGCAACCAGAGAACACACAAACTCCTGCCAAGAGCCCTGATGAACATTCACACACTCGGCTCTTTTGATCAATCTGAGAACACAATGAAGAGACGTGTGTCAACACACAAACTCCTGCCAAGAGCCCTGATGAACATTCGACTGTTTTTCCCCGCGTGTTGCTGGACTTCCAGCTCTTCCTCGCGCACGACTCACCTCGCGGGACTCACGGGCCGGTTTTCTGTCCCTTTCGTTCGCCGAACACCCTCTCCCCTGAACAACACCATAAAACACTCTCTAAACAGCACTGAAATTCATGCTTTAATTGACTGGTGTCCTGCTCGGCTGATGACAGCGTTCAAAAGCTGGGTGGTGGGCTGCAAAGATTGAAACATTGATTGTTCTTATAAAATTATGATTGTGCTTTAAAATATGATTTTCCCTTGTGTGTGATTAATACCGTTTACCTATAACAATAATAACTGTTTCATTAATTTTTATATGATGATCATGAGTTTACTATAATAAAAATATAAAACAAAAGAAAAAAATATTACTTTATTATTTGTGTCACATTATAACCGTATATTTGTCTATATATAGATATAATATTTGTTTTTTTTTGTAAATCAAGTCAAACTCAATGAAATGGCAACAAGTTAAAATAATTTAAAAAGTATATTATGTTTGTAAAATAGTTAATGAGTTTAATATTTTTGATTTTAGTTGCATTTTGGTTTTATTTTTAAAGTAAGGATTTTTGTTGTGGTTGATAAAAATAAACTTTAACCGAAATAAAGAAATGTATTTAAATTTGTTATTTTTTCCAAATTAAAATGTTCCATAGTTTTCCACTATTATTTTCCAAAATAACTTAGACAGATTTTTTTAAACAAAAACTAATAAAAATGACAAAAACACAACAAAATTATTAAAACTAACTAAAATCAAAACAGATAAATAAACATAACAAATTGAAAACTAATTAAAAATATTAATAAAAACTGAAAAAGTGTCCCTGATGCTAAAATAATGCTGATTTCACTATAAAAACACCACTTAAGAAAATAAATGTTAGACGTTAAAAAATGACAATATTCCATATTTATGGTTATATAATCAATTGTCATTGATATTAGTTATCTGGATTTATTTTTTTAATCGAATTTGTCCCCTGCCAGCACAAAAAGCAGTCTTAAAGTCTCTTCTGGGGAATTTGTAGCAATAGACACAATACTTTGTATGGGTCAAAATTCTAGATTTTTCTTTTATGCCAAAATCATTAAATATTAAGTAAAGATCATGTT
>NW_024879331.1:0-50000 GCF_018340385.1 Cyprinus carpio
GAACCAATTTTGGATACATTTCAGAATTATTCAATCGTCCTTCAATAACCCCTCGAGAAGGACCGTGAACACAATAATCCCCCATACAATTCAAGGAGGAACTCTCTGAAGAGGAAATACCCTCCCCACTTGAATGTGAAGAATCGTCTGGCACAGTTGTTACTAAGCCCACAGAAGATGCAGGAGAAAAATAAGGTTTTAAAAGGTTTATATGGCAAACCTGTACTCCTTTGCGTCGTTCTGGGGTTTTCAAAAGGTAATTCTGTCCAGAAAGGCATTTGAGGACTGGATAAGGACCTGCAAAATGGGCTTGAAAAGGGTTACTTACAAGTGCCAACAAAGCTAACACTTGGTCTCCAACCTCAAATTTCCGATCCACTGCTCGTTTGTTAAACAACCTCTTCATCTTACACTGTGACTTCCCCAGTTTCCTCTGAGCAATTGCTCGAGACTCATACAGCCGATATCGAATCCCACTCACAAAATCCAACACATTTTGGGAGGGTTCAGAAGGGACCCAGTTGTCAGCTAAAACTGCAGTAGGACCACGAACTTCATGACCGAATACCAAGTCATTTGGACTAAATCCAATGCTCTCGAGTAACCTCTCTAACTCCCATAACCAAGGCAGCCCCTCCTCCCAATCAGACCCAAGCTCCACACAGTATGACCGTAACAAGGACTTCAGGGTCTGATGAAATCTCTCGAGGGCCCCTTGACTCTGAGGATGGTATGCACTGGAAATATTATGACTGATTTTCAGTTGTCGCAAAGCCTTAGCAAACTGATGGCTCATAAAATTAGAGCCCTGATCAGACTGGATGACTCTAGGAATGCCAAATGTTGACATAAAGTCAGTTAAAGCTTTGAGAATGGATTTTGTATTTATGGACCTAACAGGATATACAGCTGGATACCGGGTAGATAGACACATAACTGTGAGTAGATAGGAATGACCAGATTTTGATCTAGGTAAAGGACCTACGCAATCAATTAACAAATACTCAAATGGTTTTGATATAGCTGGAATAGGCTGGAGAAGAGCCACAGGAATTTTCTGGTTTGGCTTCCCAGTGAGTTGGCACACATGACAAGTTCTAATATATTTGGCCACGTCTCTTTTTAAACCAGGCCAAAAGAATTTGCGTTGCAATCGATCATACGTTTTCCTCACCCCCATGTGTCCAGCCACTCCATCATGAGCTAACCCGACCACAGACTGTCTGAATTTAAGAGGAACTACCACCTGAACATAAACCTTAGTAATGGGTTCAGATTCACTGACCCACCTTCTCACCAACATCCCATCTTTTAGGAAGTAGCAAGAAGGTATCCGAGTCTCAATATCTCCCTCAATACAAACCATTGAGAACAAAAGGTTTAAGAGTTACATTAGCTAACTGTTCTTGGATCAGGTTCTCTCTAGAGACATGAAAAATAGAGGATAAAAGATCCTCTGATACTTCTTTCTCCCGAGACAAAGAATCCTCAGAAAATAAATCCGATGATTCAGAAATGGTGTTATCTGCCAAGGTCATACCAAGTGGTTCTTTAACTGTCCCTCCATCAACCTGATTTGATGGAACAAAACTACCCCCATCTACAGCATCCTCAGAATGAACGAGTAATGGTTTCTCCACAGTTACCTCACTGTCAGGATGTAGACAAAGTTCACCTTCACACAGTCGGTCAGCTGTAAGTTGTTTTCCTCTGGGTCGGGTGACAGCACAGGAAGGAAACACATGGGGAAATCTCTTCCCACATTCATCAGGAACGTCTGCAGACACAGGTGTGGAAACTACAACAGTAGATGGTATTTGATGTTCCCCAGACATTTCCCTGAGCAAGATCGTTCCCCAGGATAAAAGAAACCCCTGGCACAGGAAGAGAAGACCGTACTCCAACAATTACGTCACCAGTCACAAGATCAGAGGTAAGATGTACCTTGTGTAAGGGAACTTTTAAGAAGGTCATTTCTATCCCCCGAATTAAACACATCCTTCCCGGTCGCAGTCTGACCGGAGAGTGGAAGAACTCCCTCTAGCAGAAATGATTGAGAAGCTCCAGTGTCTCTCAGAATTTTCAAAGAAACTTTTTCTTCTTGTCCTGGCAAAGACACACTACCGTTAGTAATAAATGGAGCATACTCCGTATAATTATCTCCAACATCTACCTGATGTGAGAGCTCAGAATTCTGTTGGTGAACATGAACCTCCAACGGTTCAAGTCCAACCAAACCAACTGGCTTAGCAGACTTCTTTAAAGAGTTACATTCAGAGATTTTATGTCCTACCTTGTGACAGTAAAAGCAGATCACTTTACCTTTCTTCTCTGATAAATTCTGACTCGCCACAGGGGGCACACCTGACACCATATTCGATGTACTCACTGGAGGCATCCACCGATTCCGAGATAACCTTCTACTCGGATCACCTAAACCTCTATCAGGAAAAGAAACTCTGTGAGTCAGAACAAATTCATCAGCCAACACAGCTGCATCAGCGAATGTAAGCGCCTTCTGCTCATTCAAATAAGTAGACACAGACCCTGGTACACAGTTTTTAAATTCTTCTACAAGAATTAACTCCCTTAACTGGTTAAAGGTTTCTACTTTCTGAGACTGACACCACCTTGTAAACGTAATCTCTTTTTCCCGAGCGAATTCAACATAGGTTTGTCTTTCAGGTTTTTTTATAACCACGAAATCGTTGACGATAAGCCTCCGGTACTAACTCATATGCTCTCAAAATGGCTATTTTGACCTGTTTAAAATCTACACTCTCTTCTTCAGAAAGAGAAGAAAACACCTCCTGGGCCTTCCCTGTCAAAACACACTGCAGAAGTAGAGTCCAGACTTCCTCTGGCCATTTTAGAGAAGAAGCAACCCTTTCAAAATGGGCAAAATACTTGTCCACATCACGTTCACAAAATGGGGGAACCATCTTAATATGTCGACCAACATCAAAAGAAGAATGCACAACCTGAACGGATTTTGAAGCTTCAGCTTTATTTACTTCCAGTTCAAGTTCAAGCTTCCTCATCTCATGCTCCCCTGATTTGATGGAACAAATCAAATGTTGTTGCTGCGGTTGTGGGGATCACAAATGGAATGGAGACAGGCGAGTCCCTTTCTTCTTCCTCACCCACCAGATCTAGTGCTCTCTCCCTCGAGCCCCCATTTTTATGTTACGGCTGGCTCGTAAACCGCAACATAAAAGAGGCAGACAACCAATTATTTAACAATAAAGCAATTTATTATCAAACCAAGTAAACAATTATCAAACAATCAAAAGAAACTGACGTCTAGGGGAAAAATAAGACACGCGCATGTGGTTATTAAATAAACAATATATGGCAGTTCAAATAAATCTAGCAAAGGGATGATTAAAGAAAGAATAAGATTATACAAATGACAAAGTAGAGGAGAAGTGAGGGCGAAGCTAGCCACCTCTCATTCCAAGTCACAGGTCTTTATGCTCTGGTGAGTTAGTCAAGGATTGAGTACACCTGTTTCCCAATTAACATCTGCACTGTGTAGCAGAGCCAGCAGGGGCAAACAGGCAGGCGTAACACCACGCTCTGATTCACGAGTTAAATCAGTCCAATGGATGGGCAAGACGTCATAGGCGGGGTGACGCAGAGACCAGGAAGTATAAAAGCATGTGCAGTAGATACAGCGGCAGCTTCTGGCATTCTTCGAGGAGGGGGCCCTCACTCGCGTTCCTTGTCGGGTCCTGCTTCTGCCGAGGCAGAACGGCAGCTGCGGTTGCGGTTTCTTTCCCCCTCGGGGAGAGGGCTCAATGTATTCCTCCGAGGAGGTTGATGTGGTGGGCTTCGGCGAGGCTGTGGACTCGCCACCCCAGTCCCTCCATTGTGAGGAGCTTATGGAGGTAGTCACTCTTGCTGTGGCCAAGCTAAACATCGAGAGGCCAGCTGAGCAACAGGCCGAACTGCCAAGGAGAAAACTGGATGAATGCTTTTTGCACAGTAGGCTGCTACCTCCATGCCTTCTGTTCTTCTCTGATCTCCACACTGAGATGTCGACGTCGTGGGCTAGACCATTCTCAGCCTGTATCATCAGCCCCACTGCCACCCATTATTCTAATGTGATGGGACTGAATGAGCATGGCGATGCCCCAGGTTGAGCAGACGCTAGCAAGACTATCTGTCTCCCGGCATGGCATCGTCCCTAAAGGCCCCGGCATAGCTCTCCAAGTTGCTGCGTACTACCTCAGGGAGGGATACACTGCAGTGGGTCAGGCAGGTGCTGAAGGAGCTAGATGAGTGGGAGGAGTTAAATGCCAACAGCATTTTCGAACTCCGGTGAACCGCTGATTTGTCTCTTCGTGCCACTAAAGAGACCGCCAAAGCAATAGGGTGCTCTATGGCAGCTTTGGTGGCCGTGGAGAGGCACTTATGGTTGACCCTGTCTGAGATCAAAGAGAAGAACAGGGTCTTCCTCTTGGACACCCCGCTTGCACCTTGTGGCCTGTTTGGCGATACTGTCAACTCAGTCATCGACAGGTTTCAGGGGGCCCGTAAGCAGGGAGAGGCATTCCAGCGGTTCCTCCCTCACCGCTGTCTAGCTTCTGGGGCTGCTGGGCAGGAGCAGCCCACCCGTGTACTGGCCAAAGGAACAGCAAAAAAAGAGTATGACCTCTCGTGCTCCCCCGCAGTGGGACCGAGAGTCCTAACAATGATCTAAGTCAGGGTCTTCCAAGTCGTGGGTGGATCTGAGGACTGTTCTTCAGGTGAAGAAGATCTCGACCAAGAAACCCTGATATTTGTGTCCCAGGGCTTCCGAGGGTAGACCCCTCTGGGGAAGAGCGGTGTACACTTCTCCATCACATGGTGCCGTCTCTCCTCATTGCCCTCAGGAGATCAGTCTGTCAACCCTGCCACCTCTGGTGCTTCAGGGCAAAGCATTCTCCAGTGAGCGCTTCTCTCAGCTTCTGCCCCGAAAACTTAGTGGTTCTGGGAGGCTCATTACCTCCAAGGAGGTCTGTAAAGCATCTAGATCGGCCGTCCCCCCTGCCGGCCCTCCATTTTAGAGCACGGATTTTTCCTCTCTAAGTACACCAGAGGTCAGTCTCGATAGGCTGATTCCCTTAGTAGATTATTTAGCAGTGTGGAAGGATCCAGTTCGGTTCTCCTACACCTCGAATGAAAGGGGTAATTCCCACTCTGGTGGGCCCCGAGCATGCTCTGGTAATGGTACAGGAAGTAGACACTCTCTTGAAGGAGGAGGCCATCAATGTGGTCCCTCCTCGCGATGGAGAGTCCGGGTTCTACAGCCGGTACTTCATAGTTCCAAAGAAGGATTGGGGGTTGCATTCTATTTTTAGATCTGTGTCAGTTATGCAACTGAATTTCAAGATGCTCACTCTCAAGCAGGTCGTGTTTCAGATCAGATCCGAGGACTGGTTTGTCACAATAGATCTGAAAGACACATACTTCCATGTATCCATCCTTCCCCAACACAGGAAGTTCCTGATGTTTGCTTTCGTTATGGAGTGGCCGCCATCTCACGTGGCACATCAACTGCCTTTCTCCCGGACCTGAGGGGACATCATGTGTTGGTGCGCACTGACAACACAGTGGTGGTCTCTTACATCAACCACAAGGGAGGTCTGCGATCGTGCACCCTTTACAGGCTGGTACACCAGATTCTCCTGTAGACTCAGGGGAAGCTCCTCTCAATCAGAGCAGTGCACATCCCTGGACATCTCAATCAGGGAACAGACATCCTGTCGAGGCAGGGGCAGAGGCCCGGGGAATGGAGACTCCACCCCGATGTGAGACTCCACCCAACTCGAGTTCCTGAAGGGGAACATCTGTAGGTTACACATGTAACCATGGTTCCCAGAGGGAACGAAATGCTGCTTCTCATTGACATACTTTTGGCATTCCTGTGAGGGCTTCCTTCATTCTACCAGAAGCTGCCGCTGTATCCACCGCACATACTTTTATGCTTCCTGGTTTCTACTTCACCCCCCTGTGACATGTCACCCATCCATTGAACTGATTTCACACATGATTCAGATTGTGGTCATGCTGGAGGCGTTCCCAAAGTGTTTTGATGCAGCATCTCGTTCCCTCGAGGAACCACATTTACATGGGTAACCTATAGATATTTTTGTTGTTATGCTTCTTAAAATTGCTAATTATTTTAGGAACGTGTTATCAGTGTGTCAAGAGATTAATTACAATTTGCATATTTACAATAAAACATTACATTATATTATAGTATGTGAATAAATCATGGATCATATTTTCTTGCTGGTATGTATTTATTTGTATGTAAGTATACATTCGATGTGAGTTGAGTTGTGTTTTGGTTTGGTAATTTAAATCACCTTTGTGTTCTTGAGTAAAACATGTGTGCTGAGAGACAAAGGCTGAGGGATTTTATAGCCAGTGTTTTTCTGGATGAGGCCTCCATTCTAAACAATAATGACTTTTTAATGCAGAGCTGTGATTACGTTGTCATGGTGAAATATGGGGCCCTTGGGTGACTTGGCGACGAGGGGGGCACACATGAAATACTACAAAGGCATAGATTACAGCACCGACCTAGGTGAAGCAATCTTCATAAATTCAAATCTAATCTTTGTGGACCCTGGCCATATCAAACTATGGAGGACTCTGTTGTTCTAAAAGGAAAGGAGGGGGTCAACAATAGATCGGACATGCAGAAATGCACTGCTCAGTACAATGTATGGCATAATGTGGAGACAGAGAAACTGATCGAACTGTTGTTGAGTGACAGTAGAAGATTATATTTAAGAGCGATAAAACTAACTCCATGAAAAGAGTCTGAAAGAAAAGAAAAGAAGAGAAACTAATAAAAAATGACTAGATCACATAAAAACATTACTAAAAAACCTAAAAATATATTTAATTGAAAATTGAACATATTAAATAAAAGGTCATTCAAAATAGCTAATTTATATATATATATATATATATATCTATATATATATTATATATAATATATATATATATATATTAATATATATATATATATATATATATATATATATATATATATATATATATATTGAAATTTGAATGTCACCTACACCGAAAATTATATATTGAATTATATTCTGAATGTTTCACTACATTTCATAAATGAACATTAATTTTTATGGACCATGGGTAGTTTTTTTTGAAAAAACAATTAATTCTCTAATTTAATATAGAGCTTATCAATAGATTAGAATGGTCAACCTTTTTGCCATGTATTTATTTTCTTTTATAATAGTTACAGTATCTAAAAGGTTTGGAATTAAACTTACATAATTAGTCAAAACAATTATTTAATTATTCAAGTTTTGTTGTATATTTTGTTTTGAAAAAATGCTAAACCCAACAAATTAATAGTCTTGTCATTCAAAATCAGATCCTCCTGAGAAAAGTTCCAAATATCTCTATTCTGATCTCTAGCACATCTTTCCTCATCAGGCTTCATAATTTGTATCATTTACCTTTTGTATTTTTTATCTTTTTTTTTTTTTTCATAGGGCTTTTCTAAAAATGCACCATCAATGGAAGACCTCAACTGAGCATTGGAGAAAGAGCTCACATGAGCAGGGTGGGGGTTGAGGATGTCAATTGCTCTGACACACCACCTTACGCTCTACCCACTGTCTATAACCAAGAGTGATCACCGTTTGATGGGTAACACTCCACTCCACGCTAGCCATTTCTTATTCATGTCACTGGTCTGTCAACCAGAGTCCTTAATCTCAGCAAACCCTGCTTGAGGATCATGCTGGCAAGAAAAGTATAAATGATGGTGACATCATATCCACATGAAGAATTCTTCTGTTGAGGTAATGGTTCAAAAAAGTTATTGTACTGATGTGATATTGCACATTTGTAAATGTTGTTAAATATTAACACAAGTCATGTGGGAGTTAAGAATAATCACATTACTCGCACCAATGCATGACAGGAAAATTACATTTTTCCAGTTAGGGGATATTGTAAAACTGGGCACATTCTTTGTGGTAAATAATGACATGCAATTTGTCATGGGTGTATGCTGTGGATAATGAAATAGGAAATCAAACTGGTACCACTTGTCCTGTTAACAAAATATTCAGATCATACATTAACCTTTTCACCAACAAATACTTCACATTAACCTTTAAGCAGTCAATATGTCATTACGTCTATTTTTATATCAGACAAATCAGGACAATAACAGCTTCATGACACATGCTTATAATTGATTAAATACAGTCTAGCTCAATAATGAATAAAAATGTTTTGATTAAAAAAATTTTTGTATGGCATATATTTAAATATTATATTTTCTGTGTAATATTTTAATTTTCATGCATTTTCCATTGATTTTTTAAGAGATACATATTATTATTATTATTATTATTATTATTATTATTATTCACATGTTCAATAAGCAGCAGTGCTTTGCAGTATATATATATATATATATATATATATATTCTATATACATATATATATATATATATATATATATATATATATATATACTGTATATGTGTGTGTGTGTGTGTGTGTGTGTGTGTGTGTGTGTCTATATATATTTTTTTCACTACCCTTTTCTTCAATAACAGCCTCTTTGCATTAAATTGTGACAGAGTAATAAAACAATCCATGCTGATGAGAGTTATTGTTAAAAATCATCTTTAGCCACTCACTGGGATCCTGTAATGCAGAGCAGTAGGTGCTACACAGTCAAAAATAGCAGTTTAATGAACTTTCTGTCCAACTTTCTTCTTATTACCTCATACAGCAGCAAAATATCTAATGTGAGGAGCACACTAGCCATGTACACACGCACGCGCGCGCACGCACGTACGCACGCACACACACACATGCACACATTTTGCTGATGTCTTTCCCTGCACAAACATAATAAATTAATGAAAGGTACAGTTGGGCCTCTGAAAAGCGAGGGAGAAGAACATTGCATCAGAGAATTGTGGGACTAAGCCACTGTCTCATAAAACACTGTATCTCAAACATGTCAGCATAGTCCCAGTTTGAAACATACTGCTGGAATTGGTTTTACTTATAGGCACAGATTGTTTTGACACTGTTTGTCTTCTGAATCTAGATATCCATGAAATCAAAATTAAATTCACGGGTTTATTGCATACATAAAAAAATAACACTGCTGTTTTAATTTCTAAGTGATCATCTTAAACAGCAATAAAATGACTTGGTCTCTAATAATTTAACCTTTAGCTGTGGCCATTAGCCCTCCCCAGAGTCAAGCACAGATGCTGAATGACTCTCATTGCTGGAATAAAGTAGCCCTCTCATGAAAAAATCATACCAGCTACACATTCTCTAATAAAATAGCAAATCACCTCAGAGGCACTATGACAGCATTACAGTCTGCAGGAAGACTATGAAAAGGGTTTTCCCTTGAACTGGAGATACAGTGTCTGTTTTAGCTACAGTTTCATTAAGTAATGTCATGAAGGAACTCCGAAAGGTATGAAACTCCTTATGAGAATATAAAACATTAAATTTACTGGTGACTAAAACAGCATGATTTGATTAAAAATACTTGATAGTATGGATAGGGAGCAGTTGTGAAGAAAATAATAGACATGAGAATTGGAGAATGAGATGAGATATTGCAAAAAAAAAAAAAAAAAAAAAAAAAGGTAACAAATGTAAGAACTAAAAATAAGATAAGAGATATATTATATATATATATATATATATATATATATATATATATATATATATATATATATATATATATATATATATATATAATATATAAAATACAGAAAAGAGATTTAGTTCTTTCTACAAGTTAAACAAACTTTAAGTTAAAGCTTAATTTTTTTTATTTGTTGTTAATTTAGTCATGTAAAAATTAGGGTAAAATTAGAATTATTTGTAAGTCCCATAAAGTTCTCAAGAAGAAAAACTTGTCTCATTATGAGTGAGACTTTGACTCATTCATTCAAGCATTCAAACTTTCAAAACTGCTGATTCATTCAGGATAATATACAGTACTCTTACCATTTCAGCTACGGCAGATATAGCTGGAGTAGAATGCTATTATGGGATTTCAAATTCAGCACATCTTCATGAGTAAGTCTTATTATCATTCATTCAACCAACTCATTTAACTATATGTTATTTAGAAAAATGCAGTGGTTTATTCTGCTGTGCCTTTGTCATAATTTAATTTAATTTAACATTATTTTTTATTTTATTAATTAATTTATTTGCCGAGCAAAAATAGACTAAATCTTATAAAATGACACATTTATGCACATCTATCACATTAACACTGAAAGTTAACTTGCTGGTACTACTGCGAGAGATCAAACTGATATTACATTACTCTATTTGGAGGAGATAAAGTAACAGTTACTCAATGTTGTCTCAAATATATACATACATACATACATACATACACACACATCAATACATATATATATATATATATATAATATATATATAGATATATAATATATATATTATATATATATACATATATATATATACATATATATATATACATATATGACTATATATACCATATATATATATACATATATTATACATACTACATAATACATGACCATAGATATATACATATATAGATATACATACATATATATACATATATACATATATATTAGCATTTCTATATATAACATATATATACATATATATCTATATATATATATATATAATATATATATATATACGCTCGGCAACACATATACAGATATATACATATATAGTAATATATATATATATATATATATATGTATATAGTGTGTATATATACGCGTATAGATATATATATATATATATTATATATATCATATATAACTATATATATATATACTATATATATTATATAATATATATATATATATATATATGATGGAAGGGGCTTCTTTTGTATTTTTGTAGAAGAGAAATATAGAAGTGTGGGCTTTTGACACACAATGTGTGGTATATAGAGCTTCCTTTTGGGAATCCAACAGCTAGTGTCAATTTAGTGATAAAGGGTTAGTTCACCGAAAAAATGAAATTATGTCATTAATGACTCACCCTCATGTCGTTCCAAACCAGTAAGACCTCCGTTCATCTTTGGAACGCAGTTTAAGATATTTTAGATTTAGTCCGAGCGCTTTCTGTCCCTCCATTGAAAATGTATGTACGGTATACTGTCCATGTCCAGAAAGGTAACAAAAACATCATCAAAGTGGTCCATGTGACATCAGAGGGTCTGTTAGAATTTGTTGAAGCATCAAAAAATTCATTTTGGTCCAAAAATAACAAAAATGACGACTTTATTCAGCGCACTCACAACAGACCCGGAAGAGAAGACAATTCTGAATAAAGTTGTAATTTTTGTTATTTACACTCTATGTAAATGACTCTATGTAAAATAGTTTTTTTTTTTTTTTTTTTTCAAGTAAACCCCTTGTGCAGAAAGTAATTTTGGATTTAACACTAATGACTGGTCAATGGAAATACTTTCCCAGTAATGGAGTTCTATCAATCAGATGAAGAAGCGACAGATCTGATTTTTGGTATCTGTTTTCGTCATCCACTGAAGCATACTTGAAACTCAACCTCTGAGTTCTGACAAATGGATTCAGAGAGGAGATTCATGGTTTCCTTGGCATGTGTTGTGTTCGTCTATCCACATCAAGGTGAACTGTGAGATGATTTTACCTCAACCCAGTATAGGGTAGAGTCCTACAACACGTGCCAGACTGGGATGACAGCTTCCCATTGTCTCATGATACACCTAATGACAAGCTGGCCTGTATATTAAAGCTACTGTAAGTGTTGGCCTGTCAGCTTGAATCAACTCAAGGATTATGATGAATGCACTGTCTGCTCCTCTGTGATATGCAGGGGCACATAGTAAGTGTATTGGTGTATGCTGTTTTAAAGGGGGTTGTTCAGTTGAGGTAGAGGAAAAAGGTTGAGGCAGCCAGACATCACTAATACAGACCTAGGATAAAAGGATTTTTATTTTTATTTTTATTTTTTTCTGGGGGGCGCTGTAACACCAGAAAATAATGAAGTATGCAGTTTAAGCATGGTGGTGTCCAGATGGTGGCTTAGGGACCCCAGATGACTAAAAAAATCTCTCACAGGTGAGATATAAAACCATATTTATATTAATATTTGCCATAAGAGAAATATGTACCCTTAAGTGTAGCAATATGTCCTCTTATGAACCCTTTTAGGGTAAAAAAGAAGGTACACGTGGTCCTTTTACAATTTTTTGCACTTTTTTCTGAGAGTGTATTTATATTTACCCATCTTGTAGATGAAAAATGCAAAATGCAATAAGACTATTATTAACTAGTTATTAAATGTCTATGTTGGTTTTTAAAACTGATTTATTTGGAAAAAGTATTGGAAATGACTGGCAAGAGAAGCTTTTTGAATATAAAAATAATAGTTTTACTGAATATAAATAGCCTATAATACTGAAGCAGGGTTATTATTGTTAGTTAAGATTATGTCATTACTTGCTAAAATTAAATAAAATATAATAATAATAATAATCAAATAAATAAACATACATACTATCCATCAAACATTTCTCATTTTCTCTTTTTTAGTTTAAGCTGATGTACGAAAATAACTAAGATTAACAGCTATATAGACACATTTATATAGACACAAAAGAATGACAAAAACTGAATGACTAAAATGAATGACTAAAACTTTCATTAAAATTAAAATGAAAACAAACAATATAAAATAAAATAAATAAAATCAAATTCTAAATATTAAAAAAACTATAATGGTATATCAATGATACGAAAATGACGCTGCACCAAATAATTATAGAAAATGTAGTGTACGTGTTTCTTAAATTGCCTCATCAGTTATTCATTTAGCTATTTTGTTATTTTGTGTTATATGTTAATTTGTTTTGTGTGTGTGTGTGTGTGTGTGTGTGTGTTTACTATATATATATATATATATATATATATATATATATAATTCATTTGTTAAGATGTTGTCTTGTTCTTGGTAAAATCTCATAATAATAAATAATAATAATAATAATAATAATAATAATAATAATAATAATAAGGGAAGTAGGGGAATTGGGGTTTTGTTTCATGCCACACTTGAATATCAAAAAGTCTGCATGTGTTGTGTTATTAGGTTGGTTGGTTTTTATTTAATGTAATTTGTTTTATTTAAAAAAAAAATGTTGATACATACCTTCTCTATGTCACTTCCTTCACAAAAGAGAAGGTTTCCAGTCTGGTGTCCTTATTGTGTTAAACTTTCAGTATCGTTCCCCAGTGGCCTGTGCCCTCTGAGCACCAGTGACAAGGACAAAGTAACAGAAATGGCACGGTGCCACCCCTGTCTGCCTGCCTCTGATAAAGAAAAGACATTATTAGAACCAGTAATTTATCTAATGTGGCAAACTCCATCTCGGCTCTCCCAGTGGCATTAATTCCCACCCGAGTGTATTCACTCATCTCTGCAATACATTATCATACTTCATTTCAGATAGCATTGTGTCTTGTAACGTTTAATTCAGCATTTTTTCTCCCTCCTAGAAATATTTCTATTGTTTGGTCAGTAGAGAGCCGGTGATAGAAATAATGAGCCCGTGATCGTGGAGTGTGTGTCGAGGTGGCTTTGCAAGCATGAGACAATAATGTTTGGCGGGTGAGAGCGAGATGACATCATCCTCTTCTGTCTTGCTCATCATCCCATGTGTGTTTTTGTATGAAAACATTCCTGTTAAATTATTCAGTGAAACCTTGCCCACTGGTACTGACTTCTGTAATGATTTTACTTAAATGGTTGAACCGCTGTGGCTGGGGGAAGGAGGTTTAGAAGTGAGACGCGTAACAGCGGTCCAGCTGCACTGTGGCACCAAATATAAATCCACTTGTGTTTTTCAGTAGTTACACAAAGTGTAATTTTACAGGCCGTACTCCATAAAGCATGACAACCTTTATTTCTCCAATTCTGCTTAGACTGATTTTTATTTGTAGATCCAGAGATCCCAATAATGAAGGCATAAATATAATTTTACATCTTATTTTCCCTTAATTTCTTTTAATATGCTTTTTCACCTTTCAGTTATTTATATTTCATACCTGGGAAAAAAAAAAAAAAAAAAAAAAAGAAATTTGATGGTTTAACTTTAAATGTTAAGTCTGTTTTCTGAGATAAAAGGACTGTGGTTTTTTGGACCTCAAAAAGAACAAGGTGAATAATTCAAAAGGTGAAGGGTAGTGGTACACTGCATATTGGACTTGTCACTGACTTTTAGAATTTAGTGTTGCATTCCATCAATCATTTTCTTTCCCTTTCTTTTTTCTTCTTCATTTTGCACATTTACAATAATATATTTGGCAGATGCTGTTTTCCAAAGCAACTTACTTTGCTTTAAGATACGTTTTATCAATGTATTCCCTGGGATTAAAACCAACAATTCAATTAAATTCAATTCAAGTTTATTTGTATAGCGCTTTTTACGATACAAATCATTGCAAAGCAACTTTACAGAAAATTAAGTTTCTACAATATTTAGTAGTAGCTTATCAGTGGTGACTGTCAGTTTTAAGTGCATACGGCAGAAATGTTGGGAAAAAAATCAATAAAAGTCAAACAAACAGACGATTAACACTATTACCAGCAATTATGCAATCAAACTTATAGCAAAATGTGGTAGTTCTGTATGCTGTCTCTGGGTTAGCATCATCGGGGTTGGCATCACCTCTTCTCAGGTGTTCTGGATCCAGACTGGAGCTTGTGTAAATCCTAGTTACGTTGTATTGTTGTTTGCTGTGTATGGGTTAGAATCATATGGGTTTTATATAATTAGTGTATGTTGTTTTAGAGAAGTAGTATGATTTATTTTTTTAAAAGATGATGTATTATGATTATTATTTTTTGATATGTTATTGCTGTAGTAAATTATGAGATGCATTATTTGAATGCTTGGCCAAAGAGGTGTGTTTTTAATCTAGATTTAAACAGAGAAAGTGTGTCTGAACCCCGAACATTATCAGGAAGGCTATTCCAGAGTTTGGGAGCCCAAAGTGAAAAACAGCTCTACCTCCTTTAGTGGACTTGTTTGCTATCCTAGGTACTATCAAAATTCCAGCATTTTGTGACCTTAGGGAGCGTGATGGATTGTAGCGTGGTAGAAGACTAGTTAGGTACGCAGGAGCTAAACCATTAAGGGTCTTATAAGTAATACTATTTTTGTAACTGATACGGAACTTCATAGGTAGCCGTGCAGAGACTGTAAAATTTGGGTAATATGATCATATTTTCTTTGACCTGGTAAGGACATCTAGTCGCTGCATTTTGGACTACCTGTAGCTTGTTTATTGAGGATGCAGGACAACCACCTAGCAGTGCATTACAATAGTCCAGTCTAGA
The DNA here is from genome assembly GCF_018340385.1 of Cyprinus carpio. Classification (NCBI taxonomy): domain Eukaryota; kingdom Metazoa; phylum Chordata; class Actinopteri; order Cypriniformes; family Cyprinidae; genus Cyprinus; species Cyprinus carpio. The sequence goes on from NW_024879331.1 coordinate 15,427, forward strand.
GGTCATGAATGCGTGAACTAGCTTTTCTGCATCAGAACAGGTAACATGTTTCGTCTCTTGGCAATGTTTCTAAGATGGAAGAATGCTGTTTTTGTAACATGTGAAATATGATTTTTCAAAAGACAAGTTACTGTCTAATATAAACACCCAGATTTTTGACAGTAGAGTAAGTAACAGTACATCCGTCTAATTGCAAATTGTAATCTACGAGATTCTGTGTAATGTTTTTTGGTCAATAAGTAATATCTCTGTCTTATCCGAAATTTAATAGGAGAAAATTATTGGTCATCCAATCGTTTACATTTTTAACACTCTGTTAGCTTAGATAATTTAGAAGTTTCATCTGGTCTCGTTGAGATATATAGTTGAGTATCATCAGCATAACAGTGGAAACTAATCCCGTATTTTCTAATGATATTACCAAGGGGCAACATGTATATTGAAAATAGCAGAGGACCTAGGACAGATCCTTGTGGCACTCCATATTTTACTGGTGATAAAAATGTTTTTTCTAATGATTTTAATAAACAAAGTGGTAGCGATCGGACAGGTAGGATCTAAACCATCTTAAAGCCTGCCCTTGGATACCTGTATAGTTTTGTGTAATCTATCTATGAGTATGTCGTGATCTATGGTGTCAAAGGCAGCACTAAGATCAAGTAAAACTAGCAATGAGATGCAGCCTTGGTCTGACGCAAGAAGCAAGTCATTTGTAATTTTAACAAGTGCAGTTTCGGTGCTATGATGGGGCCTGAAACCCGACTGAAATTCTTCATAGAGATAATTTTTTTGCAGGAAGGAGCACAATTGAGCAGACACAACTTTTTCTAATGTTTTTGGGATGAATTTATTATTTGAAATGGGTCTGTAATTTGCCAGTTCACTAGAATCTACCAGCTTGAATGGTTTTGGGACGTGACCTAAAGATAACGACGAGTTAATAATATTGAGAAGCGTTTTTTCTGCTACAGGTAACAACTCTTTCAGTAATTTAGTGGGTACAGGATCTAATAAACATGTTGTTGGTTTAGATGCAGTGATAAGTTTATTTAGCCTCTTCCTGTCCTATAGTTGTAAAGCACTGCAGTTTATCTTTGGGTGCGATGGATAAAACTAAAGTATTAGATGCTGTAGAATCTACATATGTTATTGTATTTCTGATGTTTTCTATTTTATCAGTGAATAAATTCATAAAGTCCTTACTATTTAACTGTGAGGGAATATTTAGATCGGGTGGCGTCTGGTTATTTGTTAATCTAGCCACTGTGCTTAATAAAAACCTTGGATTGTTTTGTTTGTTTTCTATGAGTTTGTGGATATGCTCGGCCCTGGCAGTTTTTAGAGCCTGTCTGTAGCTAGACATACTGTTTTTCCACACAATTCTAAAAACTTCCAAGTTAGTTTTTCTCCATTTGCGCTCAAAGACTACGAGTTTCTTTCTTGAGAGAGTGGGTATTACTGTTGTACCATGGCACAGTACGTTTTTCTCTAACCTTTTTCAATTTGATGGGGGCAACAGCTTCTAATGTATTAGAGAAGATAGTGCCCATGTTGCCAGTCATTTCGTATAGTTCATGTGTACTTATGGGTACACAGAGCAGTTGAGATAAATCAGGCAGGTTTTTTTGCAAATCTGTCTTTGGTGGCTGGAACAATAGTTCTGCCCGGACGATAACGTGAAGCCATATAGTTATTATCATCAATACACAGAATGCACGATACAAGGAAATGGTCAGTAACATCATCACTTTGAGGTATGATGTCCCAGCTCTAATCTATATCAGTATGATCGATTCCATGTGATATAATTAAATCCAGCGTATGATTAATAAACCGGTGGCATTTTACTTTACTCCAAAACAGTTTAAGAAGTCAGTAAACACAAGTCCTAATGCATCATTTGTATTATCAACGTGAATGTTAAAATCTCCGAAAATTAGCGCTTTATCAGTGGTAACCAACAGGTCTGAGAAGAAATCTCCAAATTCTTTTAGGAATTCTGTATATGGCCCTGGTGGTCTATACACAGTAGCCAGAGCAAGAGATACGATAGATTTCTTTTGCATATCTGACAGTGTAACATTAAGCAGAAGTATTTCGAATGATTTAAACCTGTATCCTGTTTTCTGGGAAACATTGAGAATATCACTATATATTGTTGCAACACCTCCCCCACGACCAGTCTGACGGGACTCATGTTTATAACAGTAGTTTGGTGCAGTAGACTCATTTAGACCAATCTAATCATTTGGTTTTAGCCAGGTTTCAGTCAAGCAGAGTACATCAAAACTATTATTTGTGATCATTTCATTTACAATAACTGCTTTGGGTGTGAGTGATCTAATGGTTATGAGCCCAAACTTTAGAAATTGTTTTTGCTCATTTATTTTATGTTTTTCTAGTTTAATCACGATACGATTTTTTCTAGATCCTACATTAAATTTATATTTATAAGTGGGTAGAACAAAAGCCATCATAGCAGTTATTTGAGAATTGGCTTACTAGTCAAATGGAGTGTAGAGTCTTGGAGATGTTGTTGGAGAGGAGTTCCGCTCTGCTGGGGTGCAGGCCATCAGAGCGAAAAAGCCTAGGACGCTCCTAGAAAAGATTCCAATTATTAATTTCTGTTCTTTACACCATGACAATAACCATTCATTTAGAGCAAAAAGTCTACTGAACCTTTCGTGTCCTCGTCGATACGTGGGCAGTGGTCCTGACACAATGATCGTCGCCGCGAGCGTTGTGCTGCGCACCGTCTCGATCAGGCTTCTGAAGTCCCTCTTCAGTGTCTCCGTCTGCCGCTGCATGGTGTCGTTAACCGTGGCGTGAAGCACGACCGCTTTGGGGCTCTCGTCGGCCTTCAGGATCACGGGTATCTGCACAGAAACATCGAGAACACGAGCACCAGGGAAACAGTGAGTGTGCAATTTACCTTTGGCTAACGTAGCACGGACGTGTTGGACGATGGAGTCTCCGACGATCACAGCATCGCGTTCCGTCTCGCGGATATTGTAACTGGTTCATGTCCTCCGCTGCGGGTGTACCCAGGGTCCGTGTTGTCCCGGCACTGGAGTGAAGGACATCTGGGAAGATTGCATCCTGGGTGCACCGGGCCTGTACAGAGAAACACATGGAGTAAAGGTCGTGGGACTGCGGGTCAGACAAACATCCTGGGGAGGACAACACTGGACATAGATGTTACCCCAGAATAGAAGGACACTTTCAACTCATGCTTGTTCAACTCAATGGACCTGATACATCAAGTAATCCTACAGACTGAGTACCACCACAGAGAGTACAGGTGGAAACACACCTGACCAAAAAAACTGCAACGGCATAGGAGGCCTACGCTCAAGGGACTGGGCGTATCACTGATGTGATTTCTGCAGTGCTTTTCTCAACCTGTCTTAATGTTGTTCAGGTGACCACTCTACTCAACTCTACTCATCAACTAGTGATGCCCGCTCTTTGGCAGTAATGAACATCACAAGGAAATCATTTAATTATGGCTCCAAGGGACCAGGGAAGGACTGAAAGGAGTGAAATTATTTCCTTATGAAATTAACTCATCATTAAGCCAAAACTCAGGAACTCATGCAAAACAGATGCCATGCAATAAAACAAAACTGATCTGGAAAAGAGATCTTCAAGGAGAGTAAACGACACCTATCTCCTTGCTCATTTACGACCCCTTCCTCCCTCCCTCTCCTCTCACGACCCCTTCCTCCCTCTCCTCTCCTCTCCCCTCCCTGCCTCTCACTCTCACTCTTCTCCCCCAAAAGCAAGAATATCCATATATCATGTTATATCTTGTGAATGTGTTGTTACTTCCCCTTCATGTTTGGTATCATTTTAAAGGTCTCTGTGCAATTGTTTAAATGGTCTCAATTTCACAGTAGACACTTGTATTACAGTTTTTCTTGATTGTTTACACATTTTCTGAAAGCATGCCTCATACTCTCAGAACTCTACACACAAATCAAAAACACACACAATGGGCAAAACCCCTCAAGTCCAGCCATGAAAAGCATCAAGTACTATATCTCCACATGCGTCTTCCATAGCTTGGAGAAGGGGTATACGCGTTTGTGGATTTCGGTCATACACTTTCCATCTCCAGGCAGAAAAAAAAATCCTCAATAGGAATAGGATTGAGGAATGGGGAATATAGAGGGAGATAAACAACTAAAAAGCGTGGGTGGGCAGTGAACCAGTTACGAACCAGAGCAGCCCAGTGGAAACTTACGTTGTCCCAAATGACAACGTACCTGAGCTGCTCTGGGCCGTCTATCTGATCTGGGGGAATGAGTGGGTTGTGTAGAGTGTCCAGGAATGTGATCAGATGGGCAGTGTTGTAGGGGCCAAGGGTAGCATGGTGATGGATGACGCCATGGTGGGTAATCACTGCACACATTGTGATGTTCCCTCCGCGCTGGCCAGGGACTTCAACAATGGCACAATGGCCGATGATATTCCTTCCCCTCTTTCGTCTTGTTGTGAGGTTTAATCCAACCTCATCAATGAAGATGAATTAGTGCTCCACTGCAGCCACCTCTAGCTCAAGGACTCTCTGAAACACACATGACAATATCAGAAATAGACATGAAGTGGTCACTATTGTGAAGCACAATCATTATGATTACAATACTGAAATATGTATAATTTACACAGTGTTGAGTATGCATCAACTGTGGGATTGCATAGGACTCACTTGCACATAGTTATATCGCAATTCTTTGACTCTTTCTGAATTGCGTTCAAATGGCACCCTGTAGACCTGCTTCATCCCAGATTATTTCTGCGCAAGACACAGTCCAGTGTTGATAAGCTTACCCTATCAATATTTGGAAATATCTCATTGTTTTCTATTATTTTTCTTTGTATTTGCTGTAATTGTTACGTTCATGGACTTTGTTTCCCTATTTTGGTCATGTCCTGCTTCTTGTTTGGTTAATTGATTAATCCCCACCTGTTCTCAATTCCCCAGATTACCTCCCTTGTGTTTAAAACCCTGTCTGTTTAGTTCCTCCTGGTCCGCGATTGTCTATGTTACCTCTGATGATGTTCATTAGACTCCTCTTTTGATTTATATCCTCCTCGTGTGTCTGTTCTCCATGCCAGCATATTGTAATGTTATGGTGTTATTTTCTAAGACCATGTTCATGACTGCAGTTTCCTGTTCAGGAGACAGAACTCGTTCCTGACCACCTTGTGTAGGTAATCTTTCAGTTCTGTCAAACAAATAGTAAAATACTGTAAATACGGTGTAAGAATACAAAGTAGGAATACATGTCCCAAATACTTGAAACATACTTTATTTTTACAGTCCTACAGAACAGTCCATAGGCAATTCTGTACTACTGTACTCATTGAGCACTGTATAGATTTGCAGTAATGCAGTTTTCTAGTGTGAGTAGATTTCTTACCTATTCTCATTTCGGAAAGTCCGGATGAAGGATGCTACAGTGAACCTGCTCAAATTTGGCTGTACCCTTTGCCCAGCCTCCCTCATTGTTAGACCATGGTTGACCACATGGTCAACCAAAGTGGCTCGGATCTCATTAGAGTCTACAGTCCTTGGCCTTCCTCGTCCTCCTCTTACACTCACTCCTCTGGCTCTGCCTCTGTTTCCATTGTTGGCATCCATTGCTCCAAAACAGAAGAGCTCACCTGTTGCCCTTTTATGCTAAAGCTCTGTTTGCTAATTGTAAAAATGTGTGACAGGTGTTTGCCCATGTGATGAGTCAGTGTGCATATTTGAATGGCAGTGTGTTCCTTGTGAAAACAAGAGATTTTTCTGCCCAAAAATTGTGCCAAATGCAGAGAATTGTGTGTAGTGTTTTGAAAAAAAAAAAAGTGTTTTAGAACTGCAATGTGAGTGTAAAGCAGGAATTGTGCTTGTAGTTTAGCAAAATTGGTTCAGGGGGTTGGTGCATGAGTTACATTTTGTAGTCATTGTGTCTCAAGTACCAATATTTGTGTGTAAACAATTGAGAAAAACTGTATAAGACATATTTAAAACTTTTGTAGAATTGTGTTCTGCTGTGGAAGGGGTGTGTCTATCAATCTATCTCCAAGCCAAGTGTGACCCTGGGGCCACGAGAACCTAACAAACAAAAAGGTCTTTATGTTTTTACAACTGATTTGAAGATTGCTTTGTTTCTGGTCTGAGTATATAAGAGAAGTGACACAAACTTTACTTTGGGAATCTGTAGTCAGAAAAACCCCCATGCAGTGTGTGAGAGTCTCTCGCTGCTGTGTGTCTCTCTGCTGTCAGGTATGATTCAAAAATGTCATTGTGTTATACACATTGTGCCCATAGAACACACTGTATAGTTGTTTGTGTTAATACATGTGCACATTGGCTAGTTAAGTTTATTCTCTAAAACACCTGAGTGCTTTGCTATGCATTTTCTTGTCTTAAATTAGGATAACTGTTACATGTGTGACTATGTTAAATTTGTTTGTCTCCTGCGTGGATCACCCGGCTGTTCCCCATATGGCTACAGTGTCTATGTGGAGGAGCTGGGTTGCCACGCGGTTACAATGTGATTCACAATTGCACTATCCTTTCTTAATTGGCTTCTAATTGTTTCATTACGTAATTGGCATGCTAAAATTTTAACTGACTGATAATAAAATGTTATATTTGATTTATTCTGAACTCTCCTGAAATCATTATGACTAGTAAACTGTGAGGAGGCTTTTGTTACTGCCAGGATAGGCCAAACTGAAGGCTCAAGAACAATAGGAGCAGTAGGCACGTCATCGGAGACCTTCTGATTTCTGTCTATCACTGGTATTAGCAAGTTGTACGGGAAAGGACTAAGTGAACTACACTTTTTGTCATAAGCAAGCAGTAGGCGGCAGGCAAAACAGGTATTACCCCGGACTTGTGAGCATCAGCCCGGGGGGTTTCCAGCGCTGCTCTCCAATCTCTCATCTGGGACTGCCTCTCCTCAAGGTCCTGAATCTGCTTCTCCACGGCCTCCAGCTGTGTCCTCACCTCAAAGGTGACATACATCCACCATTAAAGCAAGTAACAGTGAGTAAAGCAATGCCAATGTGTGTGAATAGAGTATTAGCAATGCACGCAGGATTAACGGCAACCACGCTGGCAAATCTAACTGCTATAGCTAATAGCGGACTCAGGAAATCAAAATAAAACTAGTGATAACAAGGCACTCTGATTGTTTTTGTTGTAGAATATGATAGAGGATATATTCACGTTATAGAAACTAAAATGATGGTGTATAAAATAGATTTTAAGATTAAAAAATAGACAAAGAATTAACGTGACGGAGCTCAAACTCAAGACACACCACATCACAGACATTACTTACATTAATATGTTGGAACACATTAATAATGAGTGTAATAGATTGTTGCTAATTAGTTTGAACCAATTTCTATCCATAATTCTCAACAAAATACAGTAATATTTAAAACTGATACTCTCCTCATTTTTGCCTGTCAATTTCAAGAATAAATGTTCATTAAGTTTTTTGCAATGTAGCCTAATTTATAAGGATTTGTGCAATGCTGCTTTAGAATTGATTAAAAACTAAATGTTATAGAACAATTTTGTAGAATAATTTTGCTGCCATAAGGTGTGATCACATTTACCATTGTTTGGTCATTTTTGCTGGCAAAATCCAGTCATTTCAATAAGAACTGACGTGATCAGAAGCTTCACGTGTGGGGAAAATATTTTCCCACACCAATTTCACAACACATTCAAATTGGTTTCTGCATACTCATCATGTTGACCAACAAAAATCTACATTAATAATACATTAAAATGTTGGCATCTCACAAGGGTTTGTGGGCACATCATATTTTTTGTATTTGGACCCATACTATCCTCATAATACTGCTGCTCCTGAGGGCTTACCGAGCACACTTGTGAGACACTTGTGACATGAATGCGCATTACTGGATAAACCACATGCCAGGTGAGGATAACCAACAGACTGTATTCTATTTACATTAAATTATGTGTGACAGCTCTTCATCAATATCAATGAACCTTACATATCCAGGCATGAATCTGAATCTTGGTCATGGATAAGTCTGCTTTAGCCAAGTGTGCCAAGTCCTTTGTTTCAGTTCACATAATGTTCTTAGAAGCAATTATGCTAGAGCCATTGAAAGATCTTTTTTTCCATCAATAACAAGAGCCCAAGACTCATCGATGTCAAGCATCTTTGAACATGCTTAATGGAACTAGTGACAAGTGGCCTTATGTGACAAAAGCATTAGAAAAGGTCAGATATAAGGAGGTCCATCAGTGGTAATCAAAAGTATATAAGGAGGTCCATCAGTGGTAATCAAAAGTATTATTGGCATAGTCACTCATTAGTTTACATCTTAAGAAAAGATAGTGAGGCTTAAAGGATTAGTTCACCAAAAATTTAAATTCTGGCACCATGTATTCAGGTTAAATCAAATATATCAAAGGTTAATTCAATGGAACTGTGAAAGAAAGTATATCTTTCACTGCCTTCATGCCTAAACAAAGAGCAAAACAGCGGAGCCCCATGAGGACTGAGAAGACTTGACATGGCACAGCATGCAGAGACATTATGAATGTCTGAGCCATTAATCCAGAAATCCAGGAAACCTCCTGGGTTACAAGCAAAAGGAAGGTTTTTTGATTGTCTAGTTTATGAATTAAAGATGGCTTCCAGTTGTAATCTCTGTTATTAGTTGTGCTTGCTAAGGCAAGCATTACTATTGCTCATACTGCCTGTGGTATGGACATGAATTATACATCAAATCACACACACTGAAAAAAAAAAAAAAAAAAAAATGTAGAAACAATTTTCACTCAGAAATAACCAGTAACATATGAATAAACATGATTTTTTTTGAAGCAGAAAGACTAGTTAACTATAATATCAGCCATATATCAATATCCTATCTCTACCACCCGAACATGCTATTGCACAGGCAAGTGCCACTTAAGTTTTCTTCACAAATGACAAGAATTTATTTAGTTTTTAATATACATTAAATTAGTTTATTTTTAATTTATAACAAGACAGAGTGGATAAACACCACATACATTTTTAATTGCATAACTTTTGATGAGTTCAAGTTCAGAAAAGCCAGTTAGAACCAATTCTGGTACCAGCTGGTTGCTCTTTAAATCACTTGACAAGTCAAACTTGTGTTTATACAGTATATTAGCCCACATACTAAATGTGGAATGCATGTAAAATATGCTCGTCAGTGGATGCTCTGCAGTGAAACGGTGCTGTCAGAATGAAATAAATAAATAAATATCTGTGTTTATAATAAACAGATCCATTAGTGTGATGTTATAAACTTAAAACATTGCTTCTGGCTACAATATGAATCCTCTATCCATGAAATTGCTTCCTCCAGTAAAAAAACCATCTCATCTGAATCAGGAGAGAAATATGCACTAAGGCACCAATCAATTCCTAATGATTGAATTGTTTCTTACAAACACGCAGATTTTCATTTCACAAAATGTTATTTGATGGACTGGCTTTGTGTGGATTACTTGTGGGTTATTGTGATGTTTTTATCAGCTGTTTGGACTCTCATTCTGACAGCACCAATTTACTGCAAAAGATCCATTGATGAGCAAGTGATGTACTATTACATTTCTCTAAATCTGTTCTGATGAAGAAACAAATCCATTTTCTTCTCAGATGACCTGAGGAACATTTTCAACAAATTTTCATTTTTCAGTGAACTAGTCTTATAAACTGAGCACATTTGACTTATTTTTTTAGCTTTTAAATTGACTTTAAAAAATAAAGGATAGTTTTTTTTTTTTTTTTTTTTTTTTACTGCAGTCAAGGGATTCTGTAGATCTGTAAAAAGGCAGAAGACACAGATGCAGCATGGTACGGTAGTAAGAGTGTTTTCCTGTGGCCTGGGTAAAAACCCACTCAGGTGTGAAATTGAAGATGAAACAGACATGCAGTTGTAAGCACCAGATACGGTGTGGCATTTTGGTTAAACAAATGTATATGTTTAATGCACAATTATAGTAGAAGGTTAACTGAGAAAAATATCTTACAATATGTATAGTTTCAATTTAGGAGGCTTATTTCAACAGTCATTTATTTAAACATCTTTCAAATAATCTAAAATGCTGGTAAAAAGTTGCAATACTTAGTCTCTCCACTGAATAATATGATCAAAACATTACTGAAAATATTGGTGTCAAAAGCAGAGAAATATAAATGCAACCAAAATAGACCATACATAAAACAATCCTGAAACAACAAACCCATTCCCTGTTTAAGCAAGCATGCAAAAATGTGTGTAAGTGTGCCCATGTATTCAGTTGGGGGTGAAAAAAAAAAAAAAAAAAAAAAAAACATAAACAAAATGAATAATTGAAAAGAATTTGCTCAGGCTGAAGGTCAGAAACTGGGAGAAGGGACTGCTTGTGATTAAAAATTCATGTTTGCTGAATTGTCTTCCAAGCTTTGTGCTGAGATGGCGAAGATGTTTGTATCGAGTGCACTCCATTCCACCAATGACAAAACTGATCCAAGGAAAAAGGCTGGGTTAGGCAACAATTGCAAAATGGTTATTGTCTGTGACAAAATATATCACGGTCTGCCTACAACTCCCATATTACATTTGCGATTCTTTAAACATTTGGCAACGACTCCCCTTTCAGCAGCAAGGTTTTGCTCTGTTGTGGCATCAGCTGAATGAAACTGAAAATTATCCATTAAAAAAAAATATTACAGTATACAAACAGAATTTACACAATACATTGGAGGCTTTTTACAGAGGTATGTTTTTTCTGTTTGAAAATGATATTTATGTATTCAAACAGAATTTACACAATAACAGAAATACAATGAATAGCTTTGAATGGCTGAGAGCACCTTTATAAATTTGTTTCTGCCATGGCATTAAAAAAAAAAAAAAAAGAAGGTAATTGTGATTTTTTAGTTCACATGTCTGTCTTTATTTCTCACAATTTTGAATTTAAATCTTGCAATTTTGAGTAAACATATCAAAATTTTCTTTTTCAGAACTTGGATTTAATAACGAAAAAAAAAAAAAAAAATCGGACTTTATTTCTTGCAGTTTTGAATTCATATCTCACAATTTTGAGTTAATGTTTTTTATTTTTTGTAAAATTATTATTCTGACCAAGCATGGATTGTATATTGGGAGCACTGAAGAAATCCTGGTGAGCTGTACTGGGAAACAATTTCAGGCCTGTGAATCACACACTGTTCCAAGTCACCTCAAATGATGGAAAATAAAGTCAGAAGTCAGAATGTGTTATAAACTCCCAACTTTGAATGTCTGAATTGTGAGATATAAACTGATATGTTTGTTAAAAGTTTTTCATAACTGCGAAATGCTGTGAAAAGAATGTCATAACTGCGAAATGCTCAAAATTGTGAGATATAAACTTGGAATTGTTTTATTTTATTTTATTTTATTTTATTTTATTTTATTAACTTTATTCATTCATTCAATCTTTCAATCGTGCATGCCTGCCATGGTGGAAACAAGCTTCCATAAATTTCACTGTCTATCTACTACTCTTCAAACATTCCATATTTTATTTAGCCCATGTGACTGTCTATCTACTACTCTTCAAACATTGGTGATAGAGATTCTGAGAAATTCCACGTATTTAAATTAAACCCAAGTGTTTTTGAGAGATTCTGAGAAGTCACATACTCAGAATGTGTTCTATTCATAATGATAAGTTTCATTTCAAAAGTTAAAGAATTAATATTTCATGGTAAGCATAATATTTCTGTCTCATATATATTAACAGGTTTCATTTTTATATTCAAAATGTTTTTGGGTAAACTTTATGGTATATTTCATATGTAATTTCACAGTATTTCTAACTGCGTAGTCAGCTGAGTCTGTTTTGCATATGAAGTTGAACTGCATGTATTGTTCTTTTGTATATCAATATTTCTTAGAATATCAGTATGATACTTTGAATCTAAAAAGAGGAAGAAGGCCAAAATCGAGACATTGACTAGACTATTTTTAAGGTCAGGTGTTATTAGTGATAGCCAGATGAGACTTATGTCTAGAACAACAGTATATAAGATAGACTCTGCAAAAAATAGAATAGGGTTTGACTTTCTGAGACTCTGGTCTCTCTATCTTTTCAGCTCACTTCCTCTTCTTTGGCTTCACTCGACAACTCTTAGACTCAGACTTAGAACTCTTACAGGTTTTTTATTCAAATTCTGATTTCTTGACATTCAGATACGATACTTTGATACTCTGATACTTTGATACTTTAATATTTTAATACTTAATACTTTGGATTTTTTGATTTAAAACAAATAACTGTTTTATGTTTTAATTACAATTGTATTAATGTTTTGATTAATACTGGTTGGGTTCAGTCCATCATAAATGGATTGTTATTAAAAATGTACTAACATTGGATTTACATTTTTTTATATTTGAAGGTTGTTATTATTATCCAGAACTTCATTTCCAAGTTATGATTTGTGGTTTCTGTTCTCTATATTCTTTTTAATAAATTACATATTATTACACCTTGACCGTCTGAATTGGATTAATTTTGCATCAAGCTTCCATAAATTTCACTGTCTATCTACTACTCTTCAAACATTCCATATTTTATTTAGAAAGCATACACGTGGAATCACAGCATATTTAGGCTACTTTTAGTCCACCATTTCAAAGACTTTTGACTTGTGTAAATGAAGTCATGTGTGCTCATGGTGGGTTTGCATTTGATCTGTCTGTGTCTTAGAGAGAAGCTTTACTTCTAGATTGTGAATTAACTCATATGAAAGAGATTATGACTTTGATGAATGTTATTCATTATGCACACATCAGCAGTTTTGAAGAAAAAGGACAAACTTGGAGAGAGAGAGAAAAAGAGAGAGAATGAACATTTGTGTGAGAAGGCAAGACAGATGAGTTGAAATTAATGAGGAAATTGTGTGATAAGAGAACAGACACTGACAAAAGAAACAGAAAACATAATTAAAGGATTTTTGAACTCATTGTCAAAATAAAGCATATTCTTCAAACTATTTATTATTATACTAAATATGAAATAATCAGTTTCACTTTTAGACAGATGACCACAAGGGGGAGACAACCATCTAAGCTCCACAGGCTTCAGAATCGTAAACATCAGCTGGTCTTTTTTTGATATCAGAGATAAGAAATAGTGTTCACTGTCTCTTATTTTCAGATAAATGTATAGAAAACAGGACAAATGAGTGTCTGTTGAATTATTTGCCAGTGAAATTCATTTAATATGAACTTCACATGTTGCATATGAATACTAATCATGTAATTAGATCATAAATTAATAGTGTTAGGTCTTTGGGTCTTAAAAGAACCAATTAAAAAAAAAATGCTGATAACAGTGCTACTCAAACATCTTTTGACTGACTTTTGATTACCTCTGATATCGCGCTCATGTAAAATGATTTTTAATCTGTTTCATCACCATTGTCCTCTAGACAGAAAATGTGGCAGTTCAATCAAAAGTATAGTGTGGGTGAGAACACCATTATAGGTTAAGAACATATTGAATGGCATGCTGGGGTAGGTAGAATGTTCTGGTTTTGTTGAAATCCTTAAACAATCACAGAGAGCTACTGGTCCATATCAAAGTAGCCCAGCTCTGAGTTTCACACTAAATTTATTGTGTCAGGTTCAAGATGGGAAAAGTGCAGTGCTGGATTCATTCTGTGTGTACTGTACAATCTGAATCTGAACTGGATCACTCTCCTGTGCATGTTGCAAGTCAAATCATTATTCATATCTCAACCTGTTTGGCTTTGCAGGAGGGACCTGCCCTGTGCTGGGGGGAATTCCCTCAAGCCACGGCTCAGGGGTAATTTTTCTTCTGACTAAGGACATGGCTGCTCAACATTCCAGCCCTCATCCCTTCGGTCTGGCACGCAGCTTGCTTCCAGGGGATAAGATCCATATATTCCTATCTCACTAGTGTTTGTCCTAGAGTGAGCCAAGAAACAGTTTACCTAGAAAGACACACACACACACACACACACACACACACACACACACACACACACACACACACACACACACACACACACACACACACACACACACACACACACACACACACACACACACACACACACACACACACACACACAGGGGATGAAGCATAGACACAAAGATTCACCCTAAGAAAAGTCCATAAAAATAGGAAGGAATTTTGCATATTTATTTTAATTAATTTTTTTATTTTTAATTTTTTTCAAATTCAAAATAAAACACCTGCATTTTGAACTACACATTACATTATGTAGTGTTTTAGGGTTAAAGGAATTGTCTGTAAATTTACCAGAAAATGGACTGGCAGTAATTTTCTGCCAGGACATTATTTGTTTTTCTACAGATTTATTACAATGTTGGATAGACACAGTTTAAGTAAGGTAGACTATTTATAATCAAGGATGAATGGACAGATGGATGAATGGCAGGATAGATGGATGGATAACTATACAGATAGTATAGCTACTATACACATAGTCTTTAAAAGGTTGATTAATTAGAATATGGAGGTTAGATGACTTAATGAACACATAAACTGATAATTACTGTAGAGGAATGAATGAATGAATGAATGAATGAATGAATGAATGAATGAATGAATGAATGAATGAATGAATGAATGAATGAATGAAGTGATTATGGATCAAACTCAATTTTGTAAAGTTGCTTTGCAATGATTTGTATCGTAAAAAGCGCTATACAAATAAACTTGAATTGAATTGAATTGAATTGAATTGAATTGAACTGAATCTGACATAGTGACATCATTATTCACATGGCACAGCTGATTGATTTCTTTTGCATCAGCTGCCAATGAGCTTGCTACTCAACATTCAAATACTCGGCTAGTGCTTGCTGAAGCTCCGCCTGTATAGATCTGCTGCGGTGTAACTTCACGTATGTTATATATGGGGATTATTTCATGTGTGTTATATGCACAGCAGCAGTATTTCTTACATGCTCACAGCAGCATGTCTGTGGATGTATTGGCAGTATTAAGTCTTGGTACTTGCTCTGCCGCAGCAGCAGCAGAGTAGCAGTTCTATTTTGCCAAGACCAAACACATTAAAATGATTTTGTACATTAACATGCTAAAACTCTTAGAGAGTTGATATGAAATGGATATATGGATGGATTATTTGAGTGGCTGATTAATTGGAAGATGGAGGTTAGATGAACAAACAAACATATAGTTAGATGAATAAATAAATGGTAAGGTGTTTTAATTGATGGATGGATGCTGTGATTGGTGATTTATTGGAACATGCATGGATGGATGGATAGATGAATAATCAGATGAATGGCTTAAGGAATGACTCGATTGATGGATTCTTTGAGTGATAAATTAATTGAGAGGCAGAGATGAATGAATGGATAAATGAACAGAGAGTTAGGTGAATGAACATAAAATATATTTTAAAAGGGTCCTATTATGTTTTCTTCACTTTTTCAAATTTTGTTAGTGTGTGACGTTGCTGTCTGAGCATAAGAAAAAAATCATCTGCAAGGTTACAAAGTTCAAAATCCACTCCAAAGGGAGATATTCTCTTTAACAGAAAACAGTTTTAGTTTTCTAGAAATAAAAAGATTGTTTTGTTTGTAGTGTTGTTTTTTTGTTTATTGTGTTGTGAAGTTGTAATTTATTTAATTTATATAATTCCGATGAGCAGACGAGGTTGAGCTGAGTAGAAAAGATGAAGAAGAATAGCTACTTTAGTAGTGTGTTGTCGCCATGATGAAGAGAAGCTGTTTCTTCCACCCCAGTTCCAAACCCTTTTATTTGTGCTTGCAACCAAAATAATGGATCTGCACGATCCTCTTGTTCACAGACATTCTCAGGGTCTGAATCAGGCTCAATTTGGTATGACAAAACTGACACATTGTTAATATTACACCTGAGCAGATGGAAACTCACCAATCACAACACATTGGGCCAGCTAACCAATCAGAGCACATTTCATGTTTTGCAAGGATGAAATGTGAGATTGTTGATATTTTTCATGTTCAGCAGGTATGGCCTTCTTTGAAATAGGAGCTAAACAGACGAACAATCAAGTATGGGAACCTATTCTAGTACACCCCAAAAACCAATTCAAATCTTTGTAAAAAGGGCATGATAGGACCCCATTAAATATGCTTTAGAGAACTTAGATAGAACGTTCCCCAGTGCAGAGGGATGAAAAGATCTAAACAACGTCTAAACAAAAACCACTGCGTAAAGTGACATTCTGTGCTGGATGAACAGATTTCAGAGAGGTGATCCGAACACCAACACCTGCCCACAATTCTCATGCTTTATCTCTCCTCACCAGCCTTGAGTGTCACCAAACAACCTGTAATCCTCTTAACTTCATTCACACAGCTCACTCTAGCTGGAGCTGCTGCATTTTAAATAAGAACTTAAATATCCTCATGTGCTTCCTTGCTTGTTTTCCTGTTTTCATAATAATTCATTGTTTGTTTTTGTTTGATTTCAAAGAGATTGTTTGTTATGTGTTTTTTTTTTTTTAATTACTTTCTCAGTCTGCTTCCTTATTGTGTGAAAGCACTGGATCAAAGACTTCCGGTCCGGAGCTCTGGGGAGCAGCTGACTCAACGCCTGGACTTTCACGCACTTAATCATTTTGGGGGTGGAGATAATTTGATTTAATTTCATCGGCTTGCCTAAATCATGTTGTGTCTATGGAGGAAATGAGGTATTAACATGCCGTGACACAGAAATATATGAACATACACAAATATACACATAGATGAGTTTGTCTCGTTTCTCATGACCTTGAATGTCCTCAGCTGTGGAGGCAGAGATAGCCAGTGCACTTTGCTATGGGAAATGAATAACACTTTTGGTCTTTTTAGTACTTCACTTTCCTTCAGTTCCTGTAATAATTCACTTTAAAGTCAACATGAAATCAAAACTAACCATCTTTTCTTTTATTAATACACATTCTTGGTTTTATAGCGAATGATCCATTAGTGTGCATTATTCCAAAAATAGTTTGTCCTTGTAATCCTTCATCAGAATGTAAAAACTTACTCTGGCTCTGAAAGACCTTTCTACAGAGCCCTGCACATGGGAAAAAAAAATTGGCTAAAATTAAGCAAATCAAGGGAACAAAATAGTGATCGTGTGAACGTTTTAGTACACTGAGGGAATGAATTAGTAAATTGTGCGCACAATTTATTTATTTTTTCTTGCATGTCATGTGCTAGGCTCCATAACTTTCCTTTTCGGTAAAACAAACAAACAAAAAAACCTTTTTGGTTTTAGGAACTTAAATTGACAGAAAAAAGTCATTAACTTAACTGACATGCATACATATACAAAACACCTTACCACATGACACTAAAATAATGCAGTAAAGATTAATTCAACAACAGAAGATGTAACATAAAACCGTAAAGAACATAACTGATGAAAACATATAGGTGCATCTCAATAAATTAGAATGTCATGGAAAAGTTCATTTATTTCAGTAATTCAACTCAAATTGTGAAACTTGTGTATTAAATAAATTCAATGCACACAGACTGAAGTAGTTTAAGTCTTTGGGTCTTTTTAATTGTTTTTGGCTCACATTTAACAGAACCCCACCAATTCACTTTCTCAACAAATTAGAATACTTCATAAGACCAATAATAAAAAAAAAAAAAAAAAAAAAAAAAACATTTTTAATGAATTGTTGGCCTTCTGGAAAAGTATGTTTTTTTTTTACTGAACATGTACTCAATACTTGGTAGGGGCTCCTTTTGCTTTAATTACTGCCTCAATTCGGCAGTGAGGTGGTATGGAAGCCCAGGTTTCTTTGACAGTGGCCTTCAGCTCATCTGCATTTTTTGGTCTCTTGTTTTTAATTTTCCTCTTGACAATACCCCACAGATTCTCTCTGGGGTTCAGATCTGGTGAGTTTGCTGGCCAGTCAAGCACACCAACACCATGGTCATTTAGCCAACATTTGGTGCTTTTGGCAGTGTGGACAGGTGCCAAATCCTGCTGAAAAATGATATCAGCATCTTCAAAAAGCTGGTCAGCAGAAGGAAGCATGAAGTGCTCCAAAATTTCTTGGTAAACGGGTATAGTGACTTTGGTTTTCAAAAAAACACAATGGACCAACCACCCAGCAGATGACATTGCACCCCAAATCATCACAGACTGTGGAAAACTTAACACTGGACTTCAAGCAAATTGGGCTATGAGCTTCTCCACCCTTCCTCCAGACTCTAGGACCTTGGTTTCCAAATGAAATACAAAACTTGCTCTCATCTGAAAAGAGGAGTTTGGAACACTGGACAACAGTCCAGTTCTTCTTCTCCTTAGCCCAGGTAAGACGCCTCTGGGATTGTCTGTGGTTCAGGAGTGGCTTAACAAGAGGAATACAACAACTGTAGCCAAATTCCTTGACACGTCTGTGTGTGGTGGCTCTTGATGCCTCGACCCCAGCCTCAGTCCATTCCTTGTGAAGTTCACTCAAATTCTTGAATTGATTTTGCTTGACAATCCTTATAAGGCTGCAGTTCTCTCGGTTGGTTGTGCATCTTTTTTCTTCTACACTTTTTCCTGCCACTCAACTTTCTGTTAACATGCTTAGATACAGCACTCTGTGAACAGCCAGCTTCTTTGGCAATGAATGTTTGTGGCTTACCCTTCTTGTGAAGGGTGTAAATGATTGTCTTCTGGACAACTGTCAGATCAGCAGTCTTCCCCATGATTGTGTACCCTAGTGAACCAAACTGAAAGACCATTTTGAAGGCTCAGGAAACCTTTGCAGGTGTTTTTAGTTGATTAGCTCATTGGCATGTCACCATATTCTAATTTGTTGAGATAGTGAATTGGTGGGTTTTTGTTAAATGTGTGCCAAAATGATCACAATTAAAAGAACCAAAGACTTAAACTACTTCAGTCTGTGTGCAGTGAATTTATTTAATACATGAGTTTCACAATTTGAGTTGAATTACTGAAATAAATGAACTTTGACATTCTAATTTATTGAGATGCACCTGTATTATTTATTAGTGAAAACCACCATATGTTAAGTGTCACACAGGGAATTCTGGAATTTATTATTATTTTGCTTTCACTATAAATTATAAGATTACTTTTTCCCCCTTTTTTTAAAACTTCCAAAAACTGTAAAATTACATGAAATATCCTGTTAGATTTTTTTTTTTTTTTTTTTTTTTTTTACATATTTATTACTGTACTGCACATAGGAAGGGAATTTAATGTTAACCAACTGACAGGTTTAGTCTGGTATTTTTACAGTCATTTACCATTAAAATTATGCTTTTTTTACAGCGTGATGAGGTATGCTGCTGTTTAATTTGCAGAAGGACTGGACTTTGTCTTCCTGTCCCCAGGAGTTCGTACTCGTAAGTCAAACTTGGCCAGTCTGAACTACCAAGAGATGCCTTGTGAAACGATTTTTCTATCCAAAACCCTAACATTTCAGCCAACCTTATGTCAGCAAATCCAACATGCAAAATCATTCATGGCAGAGAACATTTCTGATTGTTTTATTTTCGGATTGGCTAAAAATGTGGGTTGGCCCCCTGACTTCAACCTCTGAAATATCATGTAATCTATTCATGTATTATTCAAATGACCAAATAGACATGACTGGACAATTTTATTGGAAAACAATGTCTTTATTTTATTGTTCTCGATGTGGCCAGATTTTTAGGTCAAACATGCTAAAACATGTTGTGCATTAGGTCATGCAGTTCCAGGCCTTTCCCCTGGAAAACAATCAGCTTGTCATTTGACACAAACCTGCTGGACTAGGACCCAGACGTTGGCACTAGCTGCCACCTGCCCCTTCTATACTACTTGTGCTCAGTGCCACCTGCACCCTTGATCCATGAGGGCAGCAGCTCCTGATGACCTTTCACCCAGCAGCTGTGCTCAGAAGAGTCAGTCTAGCTATTATAATTGCAATCATGGGGATCCAGACAGTGAGGGAGAAACCAGTGCCCTTGATGTGCTCACTGCTTCATACTACACATGCCACCATTAACACAGCGTTAAATCTGAACAGGTTTCCTTTTTATTTATGTATAAATTCATTCATTCATTCATGCATTCATTTATTTCGTGAGTGTGGAAGAATATTGAATGAACAGATAGGTGAACAAATAATGAGCTTTTTTAGATTACAGGAATATAAGCAATATTTCAGGACAGAAAAAGACAATTAAAGATAGAAGTATTTAGGAGAGTATTTAGAATTTAAATTGCTCAAAATAACATTACTTATTTTTATCAGCGCTATGGCCGTGGCCATAATGGTGGGCATATATTTTAATGATTAACAAATTAAATTGAAACTAAATTTAGCTTTTGCTCTTCACACAAAGCTACAATCTCACTTGGAATACAGAGCATAACTATCCCTGTTATAATACATTAAGCTGCTTTTTGCAATTGTCCCATTCCCCAATTATTTTAATTATATGGAAAAGAGCAGCTTGTGTGTTCTTCAGATATTCACATTTTGTGTTCTACGGAAGAAAGAAAGAACAACATAAGGGAGAGCAAATAGACTTTTCATTTTTGAAAAAAAAAAAAAAACTATTTCTTTAAAGCTGGACACAGACTACAATAGTTGACTGACGTGCACCTCTCCAAAAAATGTCACAGTGTGTCAAATCTACGCAGACCACAAGCGCTGTGATTGGTCTGCTAGTACCCCTCCCTACATATGTATTTAAGTTTTGTGTGTGTTTTTTCACTTTCATAATATTACACCTTCATATTTAAAATAAAACAAAGCAAAGAACAAGTGTCTCATCATTTATTATAAAATGTAGCATTACATCACTTTGTTGTCCACGACAAACAGTTGTTCTGCCTCATGTGATCTCACACAGCAGATTGTCATTGACATTTCAGCAATAGTGGGGGCAGTCATGGCCTAATGGATAGAGAATCGGACTTCTAACCTGAAGGTTGTGGGTTCGAGTCTCAGGACGGGCAGGAATTGTCATTGGGAGGAGTGAATAACCAGCACTCTCTTCCACCCTCAGTACTGAGGTGAGACACTTGAGCAAGACAACAAACCCTAAACTGCTTCCTGGTGTGTGCTGCAGAACTTGACTAGAGAAGAAAAACACAGAGGACAATCGACGTTGTCAGCTGACTCTCCTAATGTGCATTCTGTTGTACGGTGAAAAATAATATGGATGATGTTCTTTTTCAGTACTTTACTTTCATGGTATGTTTGTGGCTGGCAGGTTTCAGCTATAGAAGCACACTACATCCTGAAGGTGGCACTTGCTCACTCTCACTGGCTACCTATTTGCTATGATGCCAGAGGAAGCCCAATCTGATACTGTTGGATATTTATGATTTGAGTTGGGGAACACTCCATCTTGAGCTTGAGTTGTTGAATAATCGTAATGACACCACACAATAGAGGATTTTTTGGACAAAAAATCAGTTGTGACAAGCCTTGAATCGGGCCAGCCCCCATCCCCCACCCCTCCATTTGGGGGTGCAAATCGGGCTTAAAATCAGCCTTTAAAATCTTCATGTGTATGGCCAGCATTATCCTACCAAAGAGCTATTTTCCATTCTACAGACACTGACCAGAAAATCACAGTGGAGGAGAGTAAACAATTGTGTTTATGTGTGGGCAGGTTTTGCCATCCTTCTCTGTCCCTGTGTGTACACATGTGTGCGTGTGGCAGCGGGGGTGCTCAGAGAGTGAGTGCATTTTCATATTCAACAGATACACACAGGTGAAAGGCCAGAGGTGCATTACCGCATAATTAAACATTGCATCTTGTCCTGGCACAGTTGTGTCCAGCGAGCAAATGGCCTACAATAAGTAATGTAGTCATACAATGCAACCTGAGCCAGTGAACCACAGAGATGTGCTTTAAATGCACTGCTGACCATATTAGCTTGTCAGCAAAGAAATATATGATATAAAATAATCTCTGAATGGTTGACTGCACAGCCCAGGCATCTGTTAAAGCTGCACAGGGCCAATTCATTTGATACAAGGTTGAAAAGAATTTTGCTATAACGGTAAAAAAACAAACCGGATAGAAAGTTACTGTATTTGAGGCTAAAATACTTTGAATATGATACATTTATTGAAAAAGACATCTGTTGGGCTTGATGCAAGTTGAACCCGCTGTAATTGGCACACAAGTGCCTTTTTATTCAATAAATCTGACTCCAATCCAAATGATTAAGCTATTTATAAATATATAGTTGGTGTTTTGGTTCTGTTCTATATAGATTTATTACCATTAGGATGTGAATGTGATCCACCCCCTTATGTAAAATAGATTTTACAATGACCAGGGCCATAATAATTTTTAATGTCCAACACCAGATAAGCACAAAAATATTCAATGTAGTAATCTAGACATTATTTTTATTACAGTTTCTATGTGGTTACTAAAGTGCTGCAAGAAGGCACATTGCTATGTGGTTTCTTACTGGCATGACCGTAGCCAGTCTCAGGTTGTAAAATTTGGCTCAGGTTTGTCCTTCATGGTTTTATCATCCACCCGAGAAAAAAAAAAAACAAAAAGAAAAAGTTTGTCTATAAAATGGAATTAGCTGAACTTGATTTAGCTTGTAAGCTTTTGCAGTCAATAGGAGCTGTACACTGAGATTATGCTACACTGAGTTAATTCCACACATGTTTTTGCCATATGTCTACATAAAAGTAAAATGATTTCTGTAAATCCAGTGGTCACCTGACTAGTGTATGATCTCTGTGTGGAATTCCACAAAATTGGAAGACTTTCATTTTCTCTTTTCTTTTTTTCTTTATAAATTATTAAATTAAATTATGAATGATTTACTATCTGAATAATATGTAATCATATTTTAAAACATAATGCAATCCAATTACAAGTATACTTAATTTTTGGAATCTGATTACATATTTCAAATACATTTAACCAGTTAAGTACTCTTAGTCAACACATCAACATAAGCATACTAGTTTTTAAGTGAACTTAAGTGCGTTAAGAAACAAAGTCATAAAATTATACTTTTATCAGTCTCTTCAGTGTTATAAAAATATACTTTTAAAATTTTAATTACACTACAGGTACACTTTCAATACAATTAAGCACACTTCTATTTCACAAGGGAATTAATCAACATTATCTTAAAAAAATCTTTTGTTTATTTTTAATCAACGATTTACTCATACAAGTAAAGTTACACCAATAAGCGCTAGCTCAAAAACATATTTACCTATCCAGCAGTTTTGTGACTCTATTCTCAGGCATTTTGAATTCACAGCAAAACACTTTAATGGTAAATTGGTATTCTTCACTCAGGCTTCACTCAATCTGAAACAAAGCCTGGAAAAGGCTGGCAGATGTGTTTCATAGATGAGAGACAGCACAGCGCATACTAATGTCTTATCAGGCAGAAGTCTGCAGAACTCAGCTAAATAAACACACGTCACCCTTTATCACTCGACTGAACTGAATACAGTGCTTACCTCCCATGATCTGTGTAGTATATTATTTAATCGAGAGAGAGAGATAGATGTGTGAAATATACTGATCATGACATGAAAATCTATGACGTTATTTAAAACTAACCATCATTGTTCTGTTTTATGACTGAAGGAGATGAACTATCATATTTACTTTAGCCCTTTCATCAATGAACTAAATAGGCGTGCGTTTATCTGGCAGCTTTGCTTTATCCAGTAAATGATGACCAGGGGTAATTACTAGCTGTGATTTTTTTATTTTACTCTACTGTGTGGCAATGGATTGAACAGCAATATAATCTTTCTTTGTACAAAGAAATCTGAACATGGGGACCATTAACCATAGAGCACCGTCAGTCTCTCTCTCTACTATTTAATTCACACTGTAATACACACGCACACGCACACGCACACGCACACGCACACACACCAGTGACTGTCACTGTCTGTTGGGAGTTTAAAGTAATAGCACTGCTCAATTAGGTGCCAAACGGCTTTCCATGGATCCGTATTTTACCTTTAATGCCGCATAAACCTGGGGGAGCAGCAGAGAAGCAAGATTTCCTGCCAGAAAGAGACATAAGCTTTATATTACATTTAAGTTATTACACCTACAATTCAACAGGAAGACACATTCATGCAATATGAAATGTTCCTTACCTCCATAAAGAACGCAAAATCAAGTCATTGTGTTCTTAGTTGTGGCCATTAGCAGGGAGTCATGCATGCTTTTGAGTGGAAGGAAATGGAACATCATTGACATGCAGAACCTGTGGTCGTCTTTGAGGCAAGGGTCAAGACTGAAATTACCTCGGTAACTGTCTGGACCAGGTTAGCAGAGATCCGTTCTGAAGTCAATTTGCGACTTAATTTCATGCACCTTGGAATATTACTGTGAGGTTGTATAATGGGATAATTCAAACACAATGACATATTTCTTGCATTGGAGCCATTCAGTGAAATATGGGAATAGTACTTTATAAATTCAGCTTTATTCTATTAATATTTTTTCCTCCCGGGTTATTTCAGAATCAGATTCAGAATCAGAAAAAGCTTTATTACCAAGTATGCTTGCGCATACAAGGAATTTGTTTTAGCGACATAAGCGTACACAGAGACAACAACACACAGACAAAAAAAAATAAAAAATACACATGTAAATATAAATAGACAAATATTGAAAAATAAATCGAAATATAAATTGCATGAACAGTTGTGCTATAGATGATAAAATGGAACAGAATAGAGTGAGATGCAGGGATGTACTAGGATGGAAGTGGTAACAAATAAATATAAGGTTATTGCACATTTTTGTTGCATAAAGTGGGGTACATTTAACTGTTCATAAGGTAGATTGCCTGGGGGAAGAAACTGTTTTTGTGCCTGACTGTCCTGGTATTTGTGGCTCTGAACTGCAGGCCAGATGGCAAAAGTTCAAAAAGGGGATAATTTGGATGTGAGGGATCCAGAGTGATTTTCTGAGCCCTTTTCCTCACTCTGGATGTATACATTTCTTGAAGGGTGTGCAGGGGAGCAACAATAATCCTTTCAGCAGTCCGAACTGTTCTCTGTAGTCTTCTGATGTCTGATTTTGTAGCTGAACTGAACCAGACAGTTATTGAAGTACACAGGACAGACTCAATGACGGCTGAGTAGAACAGCTCCTGTGGCAGGTTAAACTGCTTCAGCTGGTGAAGGAAGTACAACGTTTGTTGGGCCTTTTTAACAATAGAGTCAATGTGATTGTCCCACTTCAGGTCCTGAGAGATGGTGGTTCCCAGGAATCTGAGGCCCCGTCCACACGGAAACACGTTTCTGTGAACACGCACAAATTTTTTATCGGATCGGCGTTTTGTCCACACGGATCTGGCATTTTTGGAAGGTGAAACCGCTATTTTTTGAAACCGGATCCCAGAGTGGATAAATCTTTGCGTTTTCGTGTGGACAGCGAATCCGTGTATTTTCTGAAACGATGACGTCATCAGCCCACGTTTCGCCCCTAGTCAAACAATGCTTCGTCATGTAACAGCAACAAAAACATGAACAAACACTGAATGATTGTCTTTTTATTATCTAACATTAACACAGATTAATAAATGTAATGTTCCATGTTCGTTTGTATACCACGTGCAAGGTTCATGCGCACAGTCCAAGTCTTCTTCTCCATTTTTAGTGTATCTCTGTGGCAGAATTACAGCGCCACATGCTGGTCCGGCATGTTTACTACATCGTTTTGTGTTGGTTTTGTGGTTTCGTGTGGACACAGACATTTCTTGAGACGAGGGGAAAAAAAAGATCGGATAGGGAAAGCTCTGGCTTCGTGTGGACGTAGCCTGAATGACTCCACTGCAGCCAAAGTGCCGTCTTTTTTATGGTGAGTGGGGGGAGTGCAGGGGGGTTTCTCCAGAAGTCCACTATCATCTCCACTGTTTTGAGTGTGTTCAGCTCCAGGTTGTTAAGACAGCACCAGACAACCAGCTACTCAACCTCTTGTCTGTAAGCAGACTCGTCACCGTCCTGGATGAGACCGATGACTGTTGTGTCGTCTGCGAACTTCAGGAGCTTGACAGAGGGGTCTTTAGAGGTGCAGTCATTGGTGTACAGGGAGAAGAGCAGTGGGGAGAGAACAAATCCCTGAGGGCCACCAGTGTTGGTGGAGCGGCTGTTTGACATGAATTTCCCCAGTCTCACTGGCTGTTGCCTGTCTGTCAGAAAGCTGGTGATCCACTGACAGATAGAGCTAGGAACAGAGAGCTACAAAAGATTTGTTAACATTTCAGCCTACAGTCGTGCAAAAAAAAAAAAAAAAAAATTCACAATTAAACTACAGTGATATAGGTCATTATATTTGTGAGTTTTAAAAGAAAATAGACAATGCAATATGAAAAGAAGTATGCAACAACAACGGCAAAACAAACAAATATATTACTTGGATGGAACAGCAGCTACGCTAATTATGTTTCTATTTGTTTCTCTGTTTTGCTACAGGATTAACATCCTGTGGTAACTAGGATTTACACAAGCTCCAGTCTGGATCAAGAACACTATATACTATATATACTTTAAAATCATAATTGTGAAAATGTCAGTTTTGTATTTATTAAATATTAATTTATTATTTTTTAATAAATATGGCTCAAATTTTGTGTTTTCAAAGTCCAGGTACTTTCCATCAGAAATGAGCAGCATTCAGGGACACCGGATGACTTCCCTAACTTCACCACTCATTTGTGCATGATGGCCTCCTTAAGCATCTGCACTATAAAGAGCTTAATACTTTATACAACGAAAGTACAATTAATCTCTTTTGATTCAAAAGAGCTAGAATAATCCCCTTATTGCGATATAGCCCATTTAATGCAGCATATACTCAATATACTTTCTGACATTCTGCCCTTGAAAGAGATTGAAGAGCGTGAATAAGAAAAAATATATTTCCCAGGACGCAACAGCTCTCAAAATGACACAGCCTATGTAGCATGTAATTTCTTCTAATTTATTACCATCAGCTGGAGAGAAACATATTGAATTTGACACAAAAGTAAGCTCTTGCACCCTGACCGATCATCCTAGGGGTTTGATCAGACCATTTCCTCTTCAAACTGTCTGTAACACATCAGATTGTCTATGGGTGCATCTGATGAAAACATTAGATTTTTTTTCTCATGATGTCAGTATATCATTCTGAAGTGTGACTTAACAACAATCATTCCAAACATAACTCAAGATTCTCTCTGAAATCCTTGTGGAAGACTTGTCCAAACTGCCTCACATACAAGATTTCTCCCTGTTGGGAGAAAGACCAAACATCAAATGTGGGATACCCAGTGTTTTTTTTTCTGAACCCCAGATCCAGCATGTCTAGATCAATAATGCCTAGAAATGTTTGCAAAAGCCAACAGACACCCTGGACCCCTTGAATCTACAAGAAGGATAGAGGATCTGGTGAAAACTCCTTTATGCTCCGTAATTTATTTATAGAAGAATATAGTGAAGTCTTATTGCACCAAGCCTCAACTGCGAAAGTCATAAGGGACAGCATGGATTAATGGTGCTTCTTGGGTCATGGGTTTGCAGTTCGGCGGTCCCCTGTCAGATACAAAAGGAAAGTCTCAATAAAATACTTGATTTAAGCCTTTGCCTGTGGCCACAGGTCGAATCTGGCTTTATTCCACCTCTGCATTGCACTCTGCAAACACATACTATACAAATAAGTATTACTAATGGCAAGTCAGGGCATTTTGTTCAGACAAAGCTAAATATGCTTTAGCTTTGTTTTGCAGAGTAACAATTAATCAAACTGTTAGATTCAACAAAAAGCTCAAGAGGCAGACATGACATGCTATTATGATTCTTAAAAATACCTAGCTTTATCTTTAAAGAAACAGTGTACTCAAAAATGCTAATTCTATCATTTACTCACCCCCTTTTAAATTCAACAAGATGCTGACATGACATTCTTCTGTGCAACACAAAAAGAGAAATTTAGCTGAATGTTAAATAGCCCATGAGGCTCATTAAGGCCGGGACACAGCCAATGTCGGGCCAACAGCAAGCGACGGTCGGGCTAGTTTGTTTGGTGTGTTGCTCTCGTCGGGCTCACGTCGGCGGCAGTTTGCCCGTTTCAACATGTTGAATCGGTGTAGGGGGCCATCGGGACCATCAGCACGAGTGAGATCTCTGATTGGATGTTCAGTTTAGTGAATGAGTCAATACCCGAGAATTAAAGCGAAAGTGTTGATAACGATTCCCAATCACTTTCCCAATCATTCTAATACGCGAATGCTTTCATAACAACATGAGCCACTTAAAATTATTAACGTTATCAACGTTACTGATATTCAAAATGGTATGGCAAGCATGCTTTGTTTATGTTTTGTATATCTGCGTTTATCTCGTAGCCTATATCTTTGTTTCAGTTTTCTCTTTTTGACTGACGAATATAAACTATTGATAGCTGCTGATATAGACAGGTACTTTTTCTCTCACACATGTTAGTTTGCTATCGGCTGTAGTCTGTGCGATGTGTTCAAGCGTAGCTTTTTGTTCCGATGCTGCAGACTTGAGGCGACAACACGTAGGTTTTCGTTTCGCCGCTAGTTCTTTGAAGTCGGCTTGGTGTGTCCCTGGCCTTTAGGCTAAAGCTGTGTTCAAATGTAGTGAAATTTCAGTGAAAGCCTATTGTCAATATTGTAGTGTTGTGTGATTAATGTTGTACAGTTCACACAAAAGTCAAATTCAAACCAAGCAGCTTTCTCTTGGGCAACATGGTGAACTGACAGGACCAATTTGAATCTGATGTGAAATCTAAATGGGGAAATCTTTCGCCCTAAAGCACATTTTTTGATAGTGCAGACTCCTATCGAAATGGCTCCATTTCAATAGCACAAATCTGCTGAACTACTGTAAATGAGGCCAGAAGTGTGGAGAAAAGACCAACATATCAAATGTTCTACTGTGACACAATAAAATTTACATTAAATGTGCAAATATTTGAACTAGACAACACAAACTGTAACTCCAGGTTTGATGTGAAACATTTTTCTGTCTTATAATGCAACCACTTGCAACACACCAATTTAAAATATGCATATGATTAAAATGCACACATGGGATTTGAGAGCAACAGTTAAATGGAGGACTTTCAGTGAAGAACTACTTACATTTTGGTCTAAAGCTCACAGATTTATTGAATTAATTTAGAACACTTGAAATATTTGCATATTTGCTTTATTCTTTAAAACCGGACACATCACTCGTATGGAAAAGAGCCACAAGCACTCTTTTTAGGTTTGGTTCTGTATGAAACGCATACTGGTTTGGGACATCATGAGCTGTATAAATGACAACAGAATTTTAATTTTGAGGTGCTTATGATGATGCAGGATTCATGTCCCTGCTTGCTTTTTGAATGTTTAGGAATACATTAATTCCTGGATAAAATGTCACACACCAGCTTCACTGTGATTTTGACTAATGATATGGTATTGCGTGCTATAAGGAGTCTCTACATGCAGAGACAAATGTTCTGCTGGCTAAGAGATGGAAAACCAAATTGTTTGTGTGTCTGGTCACACATCTATTCAGGCCATTATGCATTATATACAGTAGGCTAAAGTAACCTTGTTCTATACGAGGAAACTCATACATGTTGACCTGAGACTGGTCTTCCCATATAATTTGCAAGTGTTCTTTCAAGGGCAGAGGGCAAGAAGGAAGATTAATGGTTGTTTTAAATATGTCAGCTTATGGAAGGACATGTCTTTTATTAATCCTTCTGAATAGCAGAACTAGAATATTGTGGCAGCACTATAGTTTATGAGATCCTAATATATATGCACGATTGATCTATACTTTGTGTGAGTGTGTATGTTAAATAGAAATGAAATATGATTTCTTTGATTATTAAAAAATATATTAAAATAATAACCTGTGTGATATAAATATTATTTATAAAATTCTATATTGCTATAAAACACCAAAAGGAAATTCTGTTACAGTAGTTTATTTGCATCAAAATGGAGTGGTGAAGTAAACAAAGGGGTGAATTTTAAATGTTACTTCTAAACTTTTAAAATGAAAAACAAGCAGTTTATATTCCAGGTGTTTCTTTGAAATTTAGATTTCAATTTAAAATATTTTATATTGCTTCTGGTCCGTTCACTATATGGAGCCAGAAGGTGGAATGCATTGCATCATAGAATACAATATCCCAGTTTGTTCTGTATTTCATGCATACAGAAAATTACATTCTATATACTGCTAAAATAATATGGACAGAATTTTAGCATGCCGATGTAAGCATAACTTCGCAGGACTTAAAGAAGGAATTTGGTCACTAAATTGGCAGAAACACTCCTGAAAATACCACAGAGCGAGAAAGATGCTGCTTTCTTTTAACCATGACACCTTAGAAATGAGTCATGAAAGGACTCATTACAAGATGGCAAAATTTACTACACAGCATTTCAAATTCACATCTTTACCGGAAGGGTTATCGGCGGTGTGTGCAATACTCCTCTAAGGAGCTTTAAACTGCAGCAAAGTATGGGGTTTATTATATTTCCTCCTTCCTCTACTCATTCACATCACCAGTGAATATAGTTACAAGAGAAGATTTATTGGCCAAAGTTGTCAAACGAGGTGAGTGTGCTGCAAATTGGCTATGAAACATTGGGCTTCAGATGAGCACCGACAGCTTGTTGTGAATGACACAATGAAATGAATTCACACTGCCAGCTCAAGGCACAGACTAATTAGCCTACCAAGGCAGCTTTTATTTCCTAGCTTTGTCACTGAGAGTTGTTTACCACCACGTCCAACTAGAACGGCAACTTATATTGTCTTACAGCGGCTACAGTAGAATTATGTGCAACCATGAAAGAAACAAATAAATCTGAACAAAAGCTGCTGCCGTAGGTAAGATGCAAATTACTGTAGAGTAGAAATATGGACAAGAGAGAGGTTTACAAAGCTAAAGTAGATGTTGCCAGTGATTAAAAAGAGCAATACTGGTTAAGGAAATTTATATAAATTGACTTTTGGTTATTATCACTTGGTCAGAAGTTACTCAATCATCAGATTAATTTATTACAATCCAGAGAGCTATAGTGTGATGAATTATCAACCTGACCGCAAAGAACAAAGACGCTTGGTTTTACTCTGTGGAACACATTTTAGACTTGTTGATATGCTCACTCTATGCTTATATCGTCTCCACAGCTGCGGTTCATGAATCAAAGTGGACTGTCAGAGTTCTAAGTAAGTTTTCGCGAGTTTTACACAATGGGCCAGACTAAACATGTTACAATTCATGCCAATGATTGAGTGTATTATGACTTTATAATGCATTGAGGCTACAGGAAAATACCCATATAATTCCATTACGTGATATGAGAGTGTTACCTATTGGTATGAGATTAGTTATAATACTTACAGGGCTGCACTAGATTGATATTCCCCAAGCATTTTTTGTGTATTAAACTAACTGCAGTTAATTCAGTCTTAATATACCAACTTTATTCTAACATTAAACTATGAGGCTGTTATACTGTTCAATTTCAAATGCATGGAGTAAAGAAGGGGTCCCCAACCATGCTCCTGCTCCACGGTCCTGCAGATTTCAGCTCCATACCTAATGAAACACAGCTGAAACCAGCTAATCAAGGTGTTCAGGGCAAGATGATAATTACAGACAGGTGTGTTGGAGCAGGGGTTGGGGCACGTTCAAGTTCAAAACGGTGTGCAACGTTTTGCCACGGTTTCCGTGTTGAACGTCATGTTTCCTGGAAACGGCGCGCACCGGTGTGCAACGGGGTTTGAGATGCGTTTTCTCTTGTTTGGTGGGTGTGTCAGAACTGCAGTCCAATCAGCAGCAACATGTAGATAAACCACGCGGTATTAAAGAGACAGCTCGCACAATGTATTAACATCAAAAATAAATTCACAAGAGCAAGTATATTGTTTGCACATTATTTTCATTAAAGGAAAAATAACTAAAATAATAAGAGCGCAAGTATAGATCTGAAACTTCAAGTCTGTCTAAATATCATTTAGTAATTGCAATGTCTTCTAGCCCATATCCTTTCCTTAGTAAGGTGTGCTTAATACTGATTAATGTAATGTAAGTATAATATACATATTAATATATTTTGCTATTGTATTATGGAGTGACACTTTCATAAACTTTTCTATACCCCTCTGATTATATAATGGTAAATATTACAATATCATAGAACAACAACAGTGATCAGCAATAATGATAAGCCTAATATTCACAATAAAAATAATAAGGTTATATAGATCATAACACAGTCTCGGAGGTAAGAAGAGGATTATACTTCATACTGATCTCACAGAAAAGTAAAAATAATATATATATATATATATATATATAATATATATATATATATGAATTCAACCAAATGAGCCAACAATTTGTCAAATAGTTACATTGTCATGAGATTGTGTTGGAGAATATGAAAAGATTATGTAAAGATGGAATCTAAGTATTTTCACAATCGTAAATAAAACAATTTTTATGTTTATGCATATATCTATTTACGGTACATCTTACAAACTGGCCAGTGAAAGAGACTGGATATTTATTAAATAATTGCTAAAATGTGCTTATAACATGTATGTTAGATTTATTTTTGAGTTATGTCCTTAGGGCAAAAACATTATCGCAATGTCTTTCGCTGGTTTTGAAACAGTGTGTGCATCTGACTGAAATGATATGGCACATGCTGTTAAAATAAATGTACACAAAAACTTTTATTTATATATGAGGAATCAAAATTAAATTACATCCCATGAACTGACAACATTTATTGCTGGTCATCTTTAGTTTCTTTTTCAAAATTAGTGGACCAAGCAAGTTCAAGTGGACCAAATAGCAAGTAATCTCCCAGTGTCCCCTGTTTCCCATTCCAGGTAGAGCAAGTAAAGCATGCCCCTGTGTGTAAAGATACCCAGCAGACTGAAATCAGAATTTGCTGACAAAAGCCTATGGTTCATGTACTCATACAGACACAAGGGCACTGACAAATCACAGCAGGATAGATGGGCCTACATAACAAAACTTCTTCATACATTACATACATTATATGCACAGACACTGTGATGAGCACACTACGTTTTGGTTTTTCAAAAGCTTTTGTTGATTATCAGTCTCTCACATTCAAATAAACAACACACACACACACACACACACACACACACACACACACACACACACACACACACACACACACACACACACACACACACACACACACATCCAACTTATTCCAACAGCGTTTTAAAAAGAGACAAGCATTCACCCTATGTTAGTACAGACTGCTTTAAACGGGACACTTCCAATGTATCTTTTGGTTTCAGACACAAGATTGATTATGAGCATTTCAGTCAGTCTCTGAGTAATTATATGCTAGATAAATATGACATAAATGTTATGAAGTGAGGGATTTCCCCAGCACACACAGATACTGTTGAGTTAGCACTTTGCTAAAAGCCTTCATGGCTATTGATTTCTACACACAAACTTTCATCAGCACATCCATAACCTTTATAAAAGTTCAAATTAGGCACTTGCCAAGCACTACAAACAGCTCAAATTGAGTTCCTGACCTTTTGGATGGAAACTTTTTTTTTAAGATGTTGCAACATAACACAAGGTTTAAATCACAAATAATGATAATCTGACCTTTGCTGTTCTCATATTCTTTCTAATAGTCTTAGCATTTTCTCAATATGAAGTATTTTGACACTAAGTATAAAAACGATATCAGGAAATTCCCTGCATGAGCACAACGGCTCAGCATCTCAGAGAACAAACACTGGTGCTGAATACAACTTGTGTTCATAGATGTATTTTAAAAAGTGATGAAGGAAAAACAAATAGAGTAATTTCACCTTGGGAATTGTGCTAGTGGTTCCGGCAGGACAGGGTATTTTTGGTGAAATAATTTCTGCACCATTGGCCTCACCAAACATAAGTGATTTTGTGTTGAGCCGGTCAGGATGCACAAACAAGTAATTCTCAATTTCTCCAGTCATTAGCAGGATAGGCAAAAATTTGAGTCCCTGGCCATTGTCCTTATGTCTAACTACAATTCATTGCATCACTATCTCATCTATTGATACTGATCTCTCACAAATACTTACTGCAGTAGCTACTTCAGCACTGTGTGAGGAATGGATTACCTACAGTAGCCGTACCTTTTGTGGCAGATGCCTTAGCTGAGGGGTCTTCCTGCTGAGGAAGAGAGAGATGAGGGGCTGGGTCACAGAGAGTCCAGAGAGAAAAGCAGAGCTTTGATCATCCTTCCTTCCCTAAGGCAGTGTTCTGCTTGAGCACAGGTCATTACCATAACTATATATTTTTCTTCCACCCCCTCCCATTATGCATCAGGTTTCTGTGAGACTGTCATGCCTTTGATGAACAAGTGTGCACACATTTTGTTACATTTGAGTATTCTACCATAGTTACCATTCAATGTCAAATATAAATTTTAATCCTTTCTTTTTCTTTCCTCTTATTCTTCT
>NW_024879331.1:55000-67753 GCF_018340385.1 Cyprinus carpio
TGCTACCATGCTATTTTAACTTCCTCATAAGCAGATCTGAACTGTTTTGTTAAACCGTAGTTACACAGGATTTGAACGAGAGCTCCTCACCTCTCGATGTAAATCTCCATACTCGTGAGCTACCAAACAAACCTATCGTCTATGAAAAAACCCATAGATAATGAAGCTGGGATATGTGTGATGCTAACATTCAAAAGTATCAGTTTTCAAATCTCCCAGCATATTAAAATTGTTTGGAAGTCATAACATGAATATCCTTCAAGTAATAGTGTGAAATTTATACTTTATTAATCAAAACTCTGTAAATTTGTGTGAAAAGGAATAAAATGTATCAGGCGTTTTACTGCCTTCTAGTGTTAATTTCTGTTGGAAACTGCAGTGATATGTTCTTATTGGTACGTATTTCGTATCTTGCAAAAAAATGCCGGGCCCATGTACGTTTTTTTGCCATGAGACCAGGTAGTTTGATTTGCTTGCTGCATTTCAATTGGTCTCTTTCCTGCATTTATTTGTATATTATAGTGATTGGCCTTTACTTTTTTTGTTTAATGATACAAGCATCTCATTATGGACCCTTTTCACAATTCTGGGCTTCTCAGAGGTGGAAGTTGTCATAGTTGGATAAATTTCTATAGCAGTAAATGGGAGGACTGCATCAAATGTATTTTTTTTGCTTACGTTTGGCTTAGATAGCAAAAGAAAAACTCCAAAGAAGTGTTTTCACAACTTTTCATAAAAGGATAAAAATAGAGAGAGATTGATAATGGCAGTCAGAAGAGAGAACATGTCAAATTTACTGTCACTCCCATAGACGCTGTATTAAAAACAACCTCACAGCAGTTGTTTTTGATGCAAAGGTAATATAATGCAAAGTATATGTGTTATAAATGTACATACTAAATAATAAAAAAAAAAAACTTTTTACGATTTACGACACTGATGAATATTAAAATGCATTATCACAGTATATGAAAAGGGTCCATTACACAGAAAACCTAGATACACACAAACAGTCGGCAAGCTACTGGAGGGCCAACATCCTTTCGCTCCAACTAGCTTGAAAACATTGCCAAGAAAGTTTTGAGTCTAAAGACCTTGATTAGCTGGGGCAGGTGTATTTAACTGAGGTTGGAGCTAAACTCTGCAAGACACTCCAGGAACAGGTTTGGACACCCCATGCACTGCAATATCTTCATAAGTTGTTACCTATCTAGGATCCACTTGTAACTGTCCCTGAGGTGTGAGCAATGAATGTGAGTCTATTCAATGTCTCCTGCATGTGATGTATGTAACTATTAGATACCATGAAAGGAGAAAATTCAACTTAAACCGGCTGTCCGTACAATCGATGGGTTTCCTCGACCCATATGATCTTGACTTCCTCTTGAAACTGCTGCTTTTCGGGTCTCTCACTCATGGCAGATTTGATTTTAAATGCATCAGGTTTGAGAATGACAACATGACATTTCATTTACACAGAACCAAAGCCTATGAAACCAACCTACATAGCTGTAAAGCAGCAAACTAATTTCTAGTAAACATCATATACCATATTAAATACTACATGGATGTTTTATAAAGTAGATAAGGCTTGAGTGTTCATAGCTGACTGCTGAAGTAATTGTTCAAAAAGAAACAGTATGATAAATATGTACAGGCAGCCCCTGTACGGCGCTAAAGTGGCCCATTATTTATCATTCACTGAAACAACCTGTGTCCACAAGAAGCCCTCCAGGCAACTTAGATCTCTGGACATTACTATGAAAGCTATGAGAGGTACTGCAAGAAGAACAAAAAAAAATATATTAAAAATGATGTACTGGTGTTGTTGTAATGATTACAGATTTGGAACAAACACCCGAAGAATCATGAACTTCACAGGCCTTCATAAATAAACGTGAATGTGTTTGAGTGTATATGTGTGCGAGACATTTTAAGTGTGTGTCTGCACCTGGAGGAGGGGCAAAAGTGTGGAATTGACTTTTTCTTCCATGTGGAGAGAGGTAATCACTCATTCTGAGTGGCAGGTGTGTTTTTGTTTGCCGTGGCGCAATGGCCTTGCCCTGACACACACATGTACTAATTCTGTGTTTATTTTAGCCTTCCTATTCGTAATAATTAAGTGTTCTCACACACCCCCAGTGATCCCAATGAAATGATGTATGAAACTTCTGTGAGTGTGGTGTTTTAATCCTTCGTGGCAGGGTCTACTATTTGACTCCGGGGTACAAATGAAAAAAACATGAGTGTGCTTGAACATTTGCTTTGCTTGACACAGTGGGGAGCTACACTGTAAAAGAGACGGAAATTAGATTGATTCACTTGAACACAAAATGTATCTGTCTTTTTTTTGTCCTTCTATAGACAATGGGGTAACACAGGCACACAGATTTCATTGCTGAAAAAAAAAAAAAGTGTTTGCACATGCATGCATGAAAATTAATTATGTGTAAATTAGTAAGTAT
Organism: Cyprinus carpio; assembly: GCF_018340385.1. NCBI lineage: Eukaryota > Metazoa > Chordata > Actinopteri > Cypriniformes > Cyprinidae > Cyprinus > Cyprinus carpio. Next base: position 57,466 of record NW_024879331.1, read on the forward strand.
GTGTGTAAAACACACACACACACACACACACACACACACACACACCACACACACACACCCAACACACACAGCATCATATTATAATATATATATAATATATATATATATATATATATTCATTAATTACAAATCCAAAAATGGAAACCACCTTGATTTTAGGGTCTTTGTTTAACTAAACGGTTAGTTTTATTATTTTATTCTTTATTTTTTTCTAGACTGCGGCAGGCACTGCCACAAATACAATCTATATTGAGTTCTGGGATGGCAAGCACTAAGGTGCTTTCATCTATTATACGTTATCCTTACAGAGATTGGTGGGAGCAAACTCTATAAATAAGAAATACGGTTCGAGTGGGGGTTTCTGACCCGTGCATCTGACACCACCAACGGAGAACACGCTTGCTTGAAATGCTCTGTGACACCCTCTAGCACACACGGTGCAAAGTCCGACGCCATGGTTTGCCAGTCCTTGTGCATTCCGGCGATGTATCCACTTAATGGAGTAGGTAATGGAGGTAGAGATGATTACAGTGACATAGTCCGTCACATTATTAGACACGCAATACAATATATATAATATATATTTATTAATGTGGCAAAGAAACAGATTCTTGATGTCGCGTTACATCTTCGAGTTAGCCTATTGCACAACGCACATTTCAGTATGATCGCATGTCTGGCAAGTGTTTTATAGTGTGACACATCGCTGAAGAAGCATGGCTATTAAGGGAGTTTTGCGATGGTCAGATTGGTACATAAGGGGCAATGATACACTCATCATCTGACGAGAGGATCTGTTCACCATCACCATATTCGACAAATTCAGAATGTTTTTACTCGGTGTTTTAAATTTGTGTTTGCCACGTGGTGTTTAATATTCTAGATGGATCAGTGATATATATTATATACCGTCAGGCTAAGGCGACTGGTATAGTTTCTTTGGGTGCTCCGTGTGGTCTGTGCGCATTTTGCAAATTGATCTTGTATGTTATTTTATATACTGTATGAGCATATAGAACATGCTCTCTAAACAATGTAAAAAAAAACGTGCGGGATAAAAACATTCTCACAGTTTTTGCTAATGAAGATATACTCCTAAATGTGACACACACAAATAATTAAGAAAATCCAAAAGAACCCCCAAAAAACAATCTAGTTAACAGAACGGTTTTATATTTTTTAATATTAGTATTTTTCATTGTGTGAAATTGCTCTATATCACCTATATCACTCATAGTAAAAATCTACAAAAATCTACAACATTTAAGTGTGTGATATTTAAAAGTAATAATTTCTATCAAATTATAACATTACATTATTTCACTGGTTTTTTGCAGGGAAAGTAAAATGCTGTGCATAATGAAATTTAGCTTTAAGCAAATAGAAGGAGTATTTTATTTAAAAAATATATTAAATGTTAGGTTAAAAGGTCATTTCCAAACTCAGAATAATATCAAACAAAAAATATCGATTTAAGATACAATGCAACTTACATACATGCTTTCAGAACAAGTCAAGGAGTTTTATTTTCCAAATAGTCCAAAAGTAACTCATATTGAAAGAAAAACAGTATACATGAAAAACTGACCCTAACCATCCCCAATCATCATGGTTGGAACTGTGCGTTAAAACGTAACCCGCAAAAGACTCCAGTTTGTCATACCTGATATGGACTTATACCACAACTGGCTCGCAAAATCATAAAAGAAGTGGAGTAAAAAAGCAAAGTGCGCTTCAAAGAAAAATTAGAATTAAAGAGATGGAGAGCAAGTGCTGCTCCCATCAAGACCAGGCAGTAACACAACAAGATATTACTTAAGATCTGATCTGCCATGCGCTGCCACAGATATTAAAGTTCATTATTACAATGGAGAGCAGGACCACACCATACAAGTTGTTTTAAATTGAGCCACAGCCATTAGTCTTTTTGCTGCCAATAACCTAGAATATTTTAGAGTATTTACAATATATGACCATTAAATAATAATAGATAATAATAATAATAATACTAATATATAATTAATAATAATAATAATAATCAATAAATAAATACATTAGAAAACCTAAATGGAAAAATATCAATTAAAATACTGAAGCTTGTCACATGGTGAGAATAAAGATAATATTCCTCGCTCTGTTTCCAAATCCTATGAGACCACACTTCATAATTGCAGGGCATCTGTGGCCTAATTGGTTAGAGAATTGGACCAGAAGGTCGCAGGTTCGAGTCTCTGTGCTGGCATTAAGTTTGTACGTGGGTTGGGAGTTAATGAACAGTCGCTTTCTTCTTCCACCCTCAATACCCATGGCTGAAGTGCCTTGGACACAAGTCACTGAACCCCCGTTGCTCCCCGGGTGTCGCTGGATATATAGCTGGCCCACTGTCTGTCCTGGGTGTGTGTTTCACTCGCTGTGTTCACTTCTCACTGCTGCTGTGTGTTCAATTGGATGGGTTTAAAATGCAGAGCACCAATTCCCGAGTAGGGTTTTCCATACTTGGCAAATTGTCACAACTGGGTTTCACTTCATAGTGTTGGCATGGAATTCATTTTTGTCATGTTATAAATGGAACCAGTGTTTACCTGAGCATAACACATCTGCTAAAGGATCTTCTAAACATCATCATTTTTCTTTCATTTTCTGTAATACCAAATTGCGACAACTCTTTCCCTCAAATCCACTGTGAATCGACAGACAGAACCTGTCCAGAAGAAAGGGAGAGAGATGAGGATTTTCTTAATGGCAGCTCTTTCCATTAGATATTTTCCAAAGAGTTAAATTGCTGAAGAGAATTTGCTGCATGCGTATTGCTAGATAGAGTGTTGAAACGAATCGTAAGGTAACAAGCAAATCAGTGTGTCTCCAAAAAAGTATAAAGGAGAGATAGTGTTTTGTAGTGGGCTTCTGAGATTAAAATGGAGGAGTGTACTATTCATTTTCTGTCTCTCCAACTCAACACTGTGATAACATATTTACTCAGAGACAGAATTCAGGGATAGAAAAACACTTTTCGTGATTCATGTACAATATCCCATTCCTCCATTGTTGTTGATGTCGTTTATAGTGTGTGGCGAGTTTATTGTCGGATTGTGGCCTTTGATCAAATTGCTCATACAGCAATAGTTCCACAAGTATGATGTTTGCTTTAAAAACAAGGCTGTAATGCGAGGAATATCCCTGAAATTGAACTTACAAGTATGTAGTGTTTAAATGCTAGATTTAATTTGTCATCATACACATGTGCCTAATATGAATGTTTATCATACACACAAGATATAAACTACGACGACCATTTAAATATAGTAGCGAGACCATTATCGGTTATTTCTCATGATTTAAATCAAAAGTACAAGCCTGTTTTGACCTTCTTAGCTAATGGTTTCAAAATTAATCAACACTATGATATGTATGTAATCAGATGAGAAAACAAAATATTCGACAGTATGTGGCTTGGCAGCGAATAAATTGACCATTTTAAGGCAAATTAATTGGCCTTTCTGGCATTCCAATCCAATTCAATATGCCATGTGTGTTGTGGCTAATAAAAATCTAAGTCCCCAATTAAAAAGCATGGCAGGTGAATTCATAAATTCTAAATGATATGTCCCCACCCCAATGTGTGTATAGGAGTGTGTGGTCATACCCATGGCCTTATTTTCCATATGAGCTATCCTTTGCTTACATTATGAGGCTATCCATAAACCTCAATTTCAACAAGACTGCCTACCTCAGGGAAACATTCAGGCCCATAAACAACACCCTCTGATATTTATCCTCAATGAGCGGGTGTTTTATTGAATTAATGTAGCCTAACACACTCCATGTTTAATAGTGTGCTGAAGCTAACTGATAAGCATCTCTAATAGATCCTGCTCTTTTTCAGAAACAGCCAATCAAATTGTGCCATTAACTCGTACATTGCAATTTTCAGTTTCAGGCATTGCTTCCACCTATGATAGTGGTTTAGCAGTTCCAAACCTTTGTTGACGATTCTGCTCATCCTTTTCAAAGTAGAGCTAAAGGACACAGTATCATGCTGAGTCAGTACACATTACACGTAATCGCCGAGATGTCTTGGACTATAGGCCTATTAACTAGCTATGTGGGACATAATGAGTACGCACAGATGGAAAAGGTTGCATGTGGCTGCTGCATGTCATACTGCTCTTATGAGACCAACACGCACCCATTCCGCATTAACTTTAAAAAGATTTCTTATTATGAAAATACATCGTACGGCTGATCTACGGACAAGCATTATATTGCATATCCTGTATTTAAATATATTTGTAGTTTCATATTATTAATGTAAAAAGTTTAAAAAGAGGTAGTAAAATAATGATTAAACCATGATACATACTAAAGTATCTATAATAGTTAATTTGACATTAAAACTCGGGCACCCTAAAAAGTGCACTTAAAGTGAATAGTTCACTCAAATAATAAGGCTAAGAGTCCTTTATTCCTCTAGTCTAACCTTCGTTGTCGTTTACATCACTTTCGTGTTGTCTCATGTGATAAGCTGGTCGTGAGTTTGCTTGCTGTTGTAACATGCAATAATGAATGACTCTTTGAAGAATGTGTGTAACCACGTAGAAGACAGTTGCTGTCATACCCATTGGGTTCAATAGATATTTTATATTTCGCTCTTAGGCTTCATGAGAAGTTATGGTTCTTTAATGAGTAGACTTTCTTGGTTGCCAGTGTTTTTCTTTCTTCAAAAGGTCTATGCTTTGTGTATTCAACACGAAGACAGAAACTTTGCCTACAGCTTTGGATACATCTTTGACGGGTGAGTAAATCTTACATTTTCATTTTTTGGGTGAACTTTTCCTTTAATGGTGTTAAGAATAGCCATGAAGGGCACTCGCTTTATGCACACTTAAGGTCCTTTTATTTAACTAAGATTAATGATCTACAAGTACAGTTTCCTAAATATACTTTTAAGATTAGAATTACACTACAATGCACATTCAATACCATTAAGCCACACTTATTTTTTCACAGGGTATGTGTCAGCAATAGACACAAAGTTTTCTTCTTATAGGTGCAGATTAACACCCTGTGTTGTTACGTTGTCATTGAGTTCAAGTGCAGCTCTTCAGTTTCCCGCATCTGTTGGCACACCGTTCCATTCATTACACCCTTCACTCTATGGTAGCGTATTTGCATCTGTCATCTCTACTGTAAATTCCTGTCTAGATTTGTTTAGGTATCAGCTTTTTTTTTGTGTGGGGGGGGGGGGGGGTATACCATTAAGTTAGAATTAATACAGAGCGCTAACGTGTAAATGCGTAGGGTCAAAGCATCCTTATCCCATCCAATCCATTACCTTACAGTTTTTGGGGGGCAGGTATGCATCAGGCTCGCTTTACTGGTTTGTGGAATGAGGAATGGAAACAGAAAGAAAGAAAAATAGAGGTAAGGCGAGCTACTAGCAAGTGGAGGGAAATATACATTTCTTAGCTGGACAAGTATGCGACAGTCTAGGGCAGATGGGGATGGGAGGGGTTTCAGGGTGAAATAACTGTGTGTTCAACACCATGCTCTTATAATCATACACCTAGCACAATGTTTACAGGCCCCTCATGAATCAAAGCCAATGGACAGATTTACTCGTTCTCCCTGAACAATAACTCCACCCACCCAGCAGGGACAAAATCATGTGGGTATTCGAAGTAGAGGTGCCAACTTTGCACTTCAAATGTTTCCATTCATGAAAAATGAAGAATTATAAATTGACATTTAAACTACAATCAGTCAGTGGTCAAGAGTGGTTCTGCATGATATATTTGACCACAAAATCCTGCAGTCTGTGCAATATATATATATATATATATATATATATATATATATATATAGAATATATGAATCATATATATATATATATAAAGAATACACTAATGACACATGTACACACACACACACACACACACACACATATATATCAGTTTAGAAAATATGTGCAGGTTCTGTATGGTCCTCGTTATAATTGGAACAGGACAATTTTTGAGTCTGTCATTTGAAAACCAATAGAAATAACCCATGAGATAAAGACACAGTAGCTGCTGGGTTGGGTTAATACAAAATAAACAAGGGTAATAAAAACTAAATATATAAGACCAATCTCCACTGCTGTCAGTAACCTTACTTCATGCTCAATCCTGAAATGTGAAGATTGTAAAAAACAAAGTCAGAGGGTTAAGGGATGAAATCTCCAAGCAGTCATGTCTGTAATGGGCTCTCTGTTGTGCAGAATTTTATCAGTAGAATTAAATGCGGTCAAATGGCCCATAAACCATCATACCTACCAACTGCGTCAGGGTCAGAGTCCCAATCAGCATTCCGTATGGAATCGCAATTGCAATCACCCACACATCCACGAAGTCAGGAAAGGTCTTTCCATTCCTCTTACGCTCCATGAAAGTGCAGGACTAGTGTCCAGCTGGGGGTAATTTGCCCTGTATCTGATTATCCTCTGGGTGCATGCACTCTCTAATGGGCCATTCCCACAGAGCCTCCGTCCTTCTCAAATATTCACAAATGTGGATGGCTCCGTTACACTTCTCCTGACCTCCAGATTTCACATCTCTCGCTGTCAGTCCTGCATGTCTGCTATCTGACAGCATGTCTGTGCATTTCCTCTCTCAGGAAGGAGATTGGCAGTGTCCTCTCTGTCTGACCCCTACAGTGTTTGCTTCAGGCCCCCGAATGATCTCACAGCTTGCAGCTTACCAAAATGCAGTTATAGGGCACAACTGAAATTGAAAAAGATCCATTCAGATGAAAGAGAAATCAGTAAGACTTTACAGTTTCCAAACCATATTTCATACATATACTGTCACTGAGACATTGCTTCATGAATTATTCTGGCCAAAAACTGGTCAGTTAGTAAGTGGGTTGTCTATGGCGTTATTTCCCTGTCAAAATGTCGAGCGCATTATGTGTGCGCGAAAGTACATATATAATGTCGAGCGCAGAATCTCTCTGCTACCGCCGCGCTTAAGCGGCTCTCAGATACATCGTCTGCTCTTGTAAGAATTTTCTCTGGGCTCGCTCAGAGAGTCTGCCTGCACTTAAACGTGTTAAGTGCAATCGCGAATCTCTCCTCTTCGCTTAAAGGTAAGCGTGTATGTGCTTAGGACGTGTCCCACTTTGCGTTCAGCGCATGACCAAGTGCTCTTCTCTCTCTTGATTTCTTGTCTCTTTGCTCTTGGCATAAACGGCTGTGTAAAATGGCAACAACCAATCAGAAAATAGGCTATTTCACGACCTGACCAATGAAAACGCTGACACGTACATGGAATCTTAATCTTTGGTTGATGGGCATTTCGCTTCTTTTTCATGAGCCGGCTGCGTTTGACTCAGCTCACTGAAAAGAGCCGCTCTTTGGCTCACAAACGGCTCTTTAAAAAAAAAAACCAATAATGTTTTTGACTATGATGGTGTGAAAACAATTCTAATTAAATTATTAAATGAAATCATACTCACAATGTCTCACAATTTCTACCAGAAAGACTCAGGAGGTAGAGATAAGACTGAAGTATTTATTTACAACAACACAAAAATATATTATTTTGGCGTAGGCCCCATCCGTAGCATGGATCTGAAGTTTGTAGATACCAGCTAATCCTGCCGAAGATGAAGGCAGGGCGGAGCCTACCCCCCGCATGGATAGGGCCAACCTGGTGGTGGTGGGGAGGATGGAGGGAAATGACAACGGCGTATCTGCAAACACAAATAGGATGTGAGTAGCGTGCGCTTTTATACGTCCATCGTGTTAAAAGCCGATTGAGCTAGACCTTAATTGTAATTTGACGTGACATTTAGTCTTCCCTAGTAGAACTTAACGCTTACTACGCTTCCATTTCCTACCAGAAAGACTCAGGAGGTAGAGATAAGACTGAAGTATTTATTTACAACAACACAAAAAATATAATTATTTTGGCGTAGCCCCCCCATCCGTAGCGTGGATCTGAAGGTTTGTAGATACCAGCTAATCCTGACGAAGGCAGGGCGGAGCCTACCCCAAAGGAAAGAAGAATAATGTAATACGCACAGATTTCTTAGAGGATCTGGAACATGAACGAAAGAGATAAATTGAGATAATTAGCCAGACATAAGAATACAACATCAGATTATAGCTAAAGTATTAGCTTATATGGCAATGAAGATAGACAACAGAGCCTTCGAGAGAGGCCACGATAGGCCGGACAGTGAGAGAGAGAGGCAGGCCACGATAGGGGTCGGACAGTGCGAGAGAGAGTCAGGCCACGGACAGTGGGAGAGAGAGGCAGGCCACGATAGGGCTCGGACAGAGAGAGAGGCAGGCCACGATAGGCGGACAGTGAGGCAGGCCACGATAGGGACAGTGGGACAGTGAGGCAGGCCACGATAGGCCGGACAAGTGTGAGGCAGGCCACGATAGGCCGGACGGTGAGGCAGGCCACGTAGGGCGGACAGTGAGGCAGGCCACGATAGGCCGGACGGTGAGGCAAGCCATCGATAGGCCGGACAGAAAAGGCTCCACGCGGCCACCGTGTAAAAAGGCTCCCGCGGGGCCCACAGTGGTTAACGCTTGACGGCGGGCTACAAGTGGTTAACGGCCCGGCTGGGCCACAGTGGTTAACGGTTAAACTCCAGTGCGGCCCCGGCGGGAATACAGTGGTTAACTTGCCCCGGTCCGGCCACTAGTGGTTAGCGCCCCGGCGGCTCCACAGTACGTCTAACGGCCCCGGCGGGCCACAGTGGAACGCCCCGCGGCTCACAAAAGAAAGCCACGGAAGGCGGCAGAGAAAGGCCTCAGCTAGGCAGCAGAGGAGGATGTCCTAATTGACCCTAAGTGAGAAAAGCCAAGAGGCTGTAGAATGAAGTGAAATGCGGTATGCACAGAGAGGAAGGCATGTGGGGTAATTAGATACGCACGGTGGTGAACAGCCACGAGATGGGTAACTAGAGGAAGGGCCACGAAAAGATGCTGGGGCCACTCAAAGAAAGGACGTCAAGTTAAGCCACACAGTAATCAGGAGTGTTGGGCGAGTAATATGAAGAGGAATTGTACCACCACCATTATTTGCTATTATTAGACTCGTATCCCTGAGGAGCCACCGTTGATATACCTTAGAATGTTAACGTATTTCCAGGTCTAGATTAATGTGGAATCAATGAGTGCGCGAGTGGATTTGACATTCTCCGGGCCTAGCTAGCTCATAGCTGATGTTTGTACTCTCCGGTTCAACAGCATTAGTAGAGCCAGTAGTATTAGAAGCTGTGACAGACTGCAGCTTCTAAACTGACTTACATTTGAGCTGAAAACCTAGCCGCAGAGACAAAAGCGCCCAGGATAAGGCGCGTGAAATAACGCTCACCAACCGTATGGCCCCGCCGTAAGAGTAAGCTGCTAGGCCATGACGGAAGCCTGCGAGAGGCGTTGGAAGAGTAAATGTAATGAATAGGTGTAAACACCACCACCACCAGTAGTTGCTTAATTTACCTTAAACACCGCTGACCACATTACGTTGATAGGCAATGTTACTTTTCTTTAAGCTATGTGATGTGAAGCCTTTGTGTGTAGATGACAGATAGACCATTTATTGATGGCTAACCATGATAAACTGGACATGGGAGCATGGCAGTAGTCACCGCCAGTAGTTTATAAGAGTATACTGTACCTTGAGCGTGCGTTAATAAGTCTGATCTTGGCGGACATCCGATGAGGAGGATCATGCATAGCGGCCTGATGGCAGAATTACAGGAATTACAAACCACCTCATTGAGTAAGAAGGGGATTAGGTTGATGGGGGGTGGGTAGGCTAGCAGACATAGGTATACACAGATACAATTCTTTGGAGGCTGAGCTCCTGCTGCTTGATAAAACTCCATAACTGCCAGAAACTGCAGAGCAACTATCCCCCAAAAAAAAAAATAGAAAATGAGCCAGAATCAGCATGACCATAAAAAGAGAGATACTCAATTTAAGCAAAGTCGTTTGTGACATGTGAGAGGCCACAATAGGCCAAAAACTTCATAAACTGCAACGGACACCGTCCCTGATGACCACATCATAGCAAAAGTGCCTCAGCAGTCTGTGTAAGGTGAAGGCAGCAACAACCGAATGACCTCGATTATAGCAAAGTCTGCGTGAAATCAAGTGACTTTACTAACACACATGGCTAGTATTGATGTAAATGATCTGAAAGTTAATCACTGAAAAAGAAAAAAAGAAATAATCTTCTTTGTAATCATAATCAAACTGGTATTTAAAAGCACTTTGTGGAATAGCATTCAT
>NW_024879331.1:67811-68043 GCF_018340385.1 Cyprinus carpio
GCGCATAAAACAAAAATGATACTTATAAGGTGTAGGCTGATGAAAGCGAGATGCCGAAATAGACGGTCAGCAGGCCCAGAGAGATTTCGTGCGTGCAGGTTCACGTGAGCGTACAGATGAAATATTTTGTTGATAGAGACACAAGCAGCACCGCCGACACGACAGCTCAGAAAGCACCGGCGTTGCCACGTCCTCGATTTTTCTGAGGAATTGGGATAACACTGTTGCTGCG